>NC_067115.1:46117568-46356241 GCF_021347895.1 Acanthochromis polyacanthus
AGGTATGTGGGTCTGAGCAGCTGTGAAAAACCACCGTGCAGGTTCTGAAGCTGATTAGTTTAGCTTGTAGATGACAACATGCACGAGTTTTCTGCCCTGTTCATATCCTTGTGAATTTTCCATCCCTCTTTACACTAAAACATAATTTGGAATTTTTGACTACTGCATGTGCTGCTTTTCAAAGTCCAATTGAATAATTTGAATTGGAGAAAAATTGTTTAAAACACTAATTTTCTTATTTGGCATTGGTTCGAATATTTTCTAGAGCCCATGTAAGTGAAGCACTAATGCTGCAGAAAGTATGAAACATTTGTTATTGACACAATCACTGCATCAGCATTCAGCACTCATTATTGTGTGGTGGTCTCTGTCTCTGTCTGTGAGGGCTAAACAACGCTGTGATTGCCGTGAAAACGTGCCTAGGACAGAGATTTTATTGTCTGCTAACAGTAAAAGCCATAACATAACACATATTGTCCCATCAGTGATGACAAGCAGGCCTTGAAGTTGGTGTATTTACACAGGATCAAACAGCGCGCCGGAGCTTCTTGCCACTACCGGAAGTCAGCGCCAATTTACCATGGCGCTGCTGTTGTCCGCCGAGCAGTGAGCGGTCTAGCTCTATATATACGTCATTGATTCTCCCGCTCAGCTACCGAGGAACCAGTACAGCACACAGACCACAGCAGCGAGAGCAACCTGCCGAGTTGAGTTTTGTTTGTGACAAACGTCATTCTTTTGCAGAAAGGTAAGGTACATTATCCATAATTGTGCCTGTCAACTTGTTTTAATTACTGCTAGGACCTTTAGCATTAGCATTAGCGAGCAAACGTTAGCCTAACCGCTAATACCGCTAGCGGGTGTTAGCAACCGCTAGCTAGCCGAAAGTTTGATTTAAGTATTTTTAAGCGTTTTGGAGGTACTTTTCTTCGATTTTGCCAGTGGTTACCATGGACATCGATTGTTTGTAAAAATATATATATAATCAAGAAGCTGGAGCTTCAGCTGTGCTTAGAGGGAGAAAGAAAACTTACCCTGACATCTTACCTGCAAGGTTAGGCTGTATTGGCTGAACGAGATTGTGTTGGTTCGTTCCACTCAAGTGGATCTACATGAACTCTGCTTTATAAGATATATCTATTGCTAAGTAGTACCCAAAAAAAGTTTCTACTCACCGTTTCCAGTCATGTTTTAATAATTACCGTTTTTGTGTCGGTCTTTTTTTTTACTGTGGCGTAGTGATATTTACACGGGCGGACTAGGATTTGCAGTGCGTGCAGCGGCCTTTGGTCACATGGACCAATAGGAGCCGAGTCCTGTTGCCGTGGTTTCAGATCAAAACAACATGGCGTCGACTGTATCTAGCACAGGTATGAGCGAAGATGACGAAAAGAAAGACAAGGAAACCGCCTTCAAAAGTTACTAAAAAAGGATCAAAACGATGCTATATGCATCTCACAGATGTCCAGGGCGAAGACTTTACACGGAAACGGTGGGAAACTTACACAACCTGCATTTAGGCTGTATTGGGACCATGGAAAAAGTGCCTAGAAAGTAAATTTCGCTCCACCACGCTGGATCTACGTGTTCAATGCATTTTTTCATAGACAATACCCTTCTAGACTCTGGATTAAAAGTTCCATCCATCCATCCATCCATCCTCTATATACCGCTTTAACCTCACTAGGGTCGTGGGGGGTGCTGGAGTCTATCCCAGCTGACTCGGGCGAAGGCAGGGGACACCCAGGACAGGTCGTCAGTCTGTCGCAGGGCTACATACATAGACGAACAATCGCACTCACATTCACACCTACGGGCAATTTAGAGTAGTCAATCAACCTCAGCATGTTTTTGGACTGTGGGAGGAAGCCGGAGTACCCGGAGAAAACCCACGCATGCACAGGGAGAACATGTAAACTCCATGCAGAAAGATCCCAGGCCCACCCCGGGATTCGAACCGGGGATCTTCTTGCTGCAAGGCGAAAGTGCTAACCACTACGCCGCTGAGCAGCCCAGGATTAAAAGTTCTACTCCGAACTGTGTCACCAGCCAGAAATGTATCTTTATGAGAATACCCAAAAAACGGAAATCTGTTGCTGCTGTTTTTGCTTGTTTTAAGTGCTATGTTAATTCTTGCAACACAAAATCTTTATCAGATGTCATAAAAACATCTACCAAACATTTGAAACAAGTATTGGTGCCTTAGTGTACACATAGGTGAATTCAGAGTGAGAAATGGTAATACATAGATTCTTTCACAAATGGAAATGTTGACAAGTATTAAGATTACACAAATTATTATCTACATTGCACAGATTTTATTTATGTTGTGGGAATCCCCACCCTTATCCTTTGGAATTCCAGATGAAACTCAGATAAGCTCTCCTCTTCAGCACTGACCAACATCCATCTCTACAGGAAGACTGGGACATTTGCATCTGTGTGTACTTTCATTCACAGGAAAAGGACATTTAGACCTTCACAGAGGGATGGAGATCCCTGCACCTGGAAGAACTTTTTCTTTTGAAAAGACAATAACTATCACTTTATGCTTAAATGCTTTGTTGGAAAACACTTACGTCTGGCTCTGACCAAACCCTTCCTCCCCCTAGAATGCTCTCAGGGACATCTCTGCCTGGCTCCAAAGTCATAAAATTTACGACCTGCTGCTGGAGCACATGGGAGACACAGACAGAGAGAGACTTTCTGACTGAAACAAAAGAACACTTGCCAATTAATATTTCTGAGATGTATTGTTAAGTTTCATGTTTACCAAGGTTACTGAAAGTGTTCCCTCTATGACATATCCAGATTTGACAGTTCTACGACATGCAGAAGCTCAGATATTAAAATATGATGTTAATTCAATTTCTTCCACAGGATACTATGATTATGGAATGAATCCCTTTATTAACCTCTGAATTTTCTCTCTATTTAGGTTGAAAGATGACCATTGTGTTATTCATCACCAAATGTCTGACTTGTTAATATATTTTCACTGTGACATATATTTTATTGTCCAAAACATAACACATAGGTATGAATGGAATAATCCACATAATTCTACATGTTTCTCTTTCACACAACTAAAGTATGGGTGAAGGAATAGACAGATCACGTTTTGCGCATTTAAGACTATATTTTTTTACCAGATTCCTAATTATTTCAGTTCTCTCCCCCTCCTCTGTGAAGCGGGGGAATCCTTGTTGCTGGGCAGATTTCGCTTCCTCCAGCTCTGGCTCTGCCCCAGGGCCTCTGACCTTTAAAAGCCTAAGCAGCCCCCACCTCTCTCTCTTACTTTCTTCCTCTGTCCCTAGACTACATGTCAGGGCCTCTCATTATTTCCTATAAAGCGCATTTTTTTTTCTATCTTCCAAAGTTTAACCCTTTGCGCTTCAGTGTCCCACCGGCGGTACACTACTAATTTGCATAGGAATTTCAAGAATGCCCGACGGCTGCAAACGCGATTATACAAACACTATACGCCGATGGAAAGCTTAGATTCTCATGAATCCGCCGGTATAAACCACTTTCAGACGTGATAACCACAGCGGGTGAGAAAAACACATTTGTCGACAAAAACGAATATTCATCCATCCGTTCTCTATACACGGCTTCAACGCACACAGCGCGACTCACATTTCGGGTTCATTATTACACACAGAAAAAAAGATTCCACAAAAAACGGCCATAATCCAACCTTTTACATCCAGACGACACAAGCCAGTAAACTATTTTGTCCAAAACATGTCTTGAAGTCGGTATAAAATCCACCAATCGGTCGTTTCAAGGAAATGCACCTCGCGATGTGCGTCCAATATTCCCATATTTTTTCGTAATTTTTTTATTTAAAAATAGAATATTAGCGATTTTTTTTTTGTACTGAAAACGGCTGGAATTGACTGCAGCTTAAAGGGTTAACTATTTTATCCTTTTTCCTGTTGTAACTTAAGTAGACATATTTGCTCACGTTCAATGCCGAATTTATTCTTTATTCGTGATTTTTGACAGAGAACCGATTAAGCACCAGCATTTATTTTCTTAATTTTAGCAGTTTTTCATCAAACATCCCTTTGTCTTGGCTAAAGCCTGAGACCCATCATTTTAAATCACGTGAATGTTATCACCGGACACCGGCTCCACTCAGCTGACCACACTGGAAATGTGCTGGACCAGATTTCCCGGCATCGAACCGATCCACCTACAGCAGGACATCGAAGCGTCACCAGAAGACCATACTACACTACCAATAAGTCTAAAGGCGTGGTAAAGAGTCACCGGCCCGCATAGTCCCAGCTCATGACGGTTCACTACAGCAAGAACAGCTGAATTCTCTGCCTGATCTGGGTGATGTACTAACAGCTTGATTAACTAATTCATTTAGCAGTTTATTCTGTTTCAAATCATTAGAATTCTTGTCCAAATCACCGTTATCTAGTCAGGTTAGTTATCTGGCTTCCCTCACCATATACCAGTCTCTCACTGTAAATAGGATCTCACTTGTTTAATAATAGAATAGTCAATAAATGTTTTCATTTTAGACCAAATTACAGTTTTGAGTGTTTCTTTGTCCAAGAATGTGGTCAATTTAACCGAGGATTCAAGCCTTTAAGATATGAGACTGATCAAAATTTAATTTAAGAAATTTTTTTAATTAATGTTAATTAATTCCCGAGGAATCTAGGGTGGTGCCCTGATAAAATGAGTGCAATTAAAATATGTAGATCTCCTACAATGTATACAAAGTAATATTGCCCATGATATTATAGACATACAGAACATTCATCACATTGTACAGAATAAAACAGTAGGACTAATCACAGCAAAAAAACACTTCAAAATAAATCCAACATTACGAAAAGTTAAAAGTCTGATTATCTGTGAAGACTCATCAAAGCAACAAATCGTCAAAAAATCCTCTTAAAAACCCGTGAAACTTGATTATTTAAGATAGTCTCCTCTGATGATAATGGCCAGAGTTTTTTGAAATTCCAAATTTCTCAGTTGATGTGGAATTTAGACTGAGACAGGCTAATCTTGCATATCTACGAGACGGAACACACTGGAATCCACCAAAAGACGTGAAGCATGGCATTCTGGAAAAGCTTGCTGAAACAATTCACAAATTTGATACCTACCCAAGTGTTGAGCGGCTCCAATCTGTTGCACTTGCACTCATCAGTAAACATCCCTGTTTGAGGGAGCCAGGTTCACCAGATGGGTGTTCTGGCTGGAAGCATAGCTTGAAATTCAAAATGGGGAACTATCGTGGTAAACTGAAAAGAGCAGGATGTATAGAGGTTGTAATAAATGCTGGGAAAGGAGGAAGACCACAGATGGCTTCGAAAGGCTTCAAAAGACCCAAAAGGTATGAGGTTAATTACCTACCGGACCTTCCTGAGGGACAGAGTGAGGATAGCCTGGAGGCTGAGAGAAAACTCCTGGTTGAAGAAATGAAAAAACGGAACCACAGTGGAGCTGTCATCACCTCAAAGATGGACCAGACCTTTCCATTGCAGAGAAGAGAGGTTGTAGAGGCCGGACCTCCAGTAAAAACTTTGAAGGAGTGGTGGCCAGCTCTTTTTATGGAGAGACAAGTAAGTACTGAAATTATAATAATTATGACAAAATAGCTTTTCCTTTGTGAGCCTTTATTTTTGCAGTACTCCACTTCCTCTTCTGAATTCAGACTTTAATCTCAGAATTCAGAGAAAAAAGTCAGATCTGAGAAATTCTGACTTTTTTTCCTCAAAATTTTGACTTTTTCCCTGAGCAGATTTTTTTAACCCCTGTATTGTTATGTTTTTGATCAGTGGCTCTAATACTCTTCCCATCTTCTGTAGTTTTGTCCTTCTGTGTCGTGACTATGTAAACTAAATGGCAGTCTGCTAATTACTACTGTGATAAAATTAAACGAATGGTTGTGAATAGATTTTTCCACACTGGCCCAACCCTATTAACTTACCATTGCCTTTTGCTGTGTTGCAGGTGTATGCTGAGTTCAACAGGGTAGTCACCAAGAACCTCCAGATGGACTTTTTTGAGGCCCTCGACCGCCATACACCACGCTTTGTTGAGATGTTCAAGGCAAAGAAAGGAAGTGTGGGGCAGACCCTGACAGAGTTGTTGCAGCAAGTTGATGCTGGGGTGAGTCTATGAAAGGCTTTGTCTTTATTTCTCATGGTAACGTGACTTCAAATAGTGATTGCTGTTTTACTGCTTTTTTTTGTTTTTGCAAAAAAAAAATTGTGCTGTAGTTTTTGAATGCTGCATTATCTCGAGCTTAATTTGTTTATCATCCACTTTTAGAATCCAGATGTGATGGCAATGCGCACCGTTGTGCTCCGAGGAATTCCTGTTCTACTTGGTGATGATTCCAGTGACTTCTACAACACCTGCCTTGTAAGTTATAGTATGAGCATCCTAAAGGAGCACACACAGTTATGGGGGAGTAAGGAGAGGGGAAGAGAAGAGAAAGAGGGGTAGAGGAAAAGAGGAGAGGGCTAGAGTAGAAGGACATGGAGTGGTGAGGGGAAGGAGATGAAAGAGAGGGGGAGGAGTGATTGCCAATTCTACTAGGAGAATTGCTATCTCTACTGTGACATTTTATATATATATATATATATATATATATATATATATATATATATATATATATATATATATATATATGCAGCAATGTAGAATGAAGCCAATGCAATTTAAATGATTTCACTCTGCAGTTGGTAGAAAAAGAAAAATCTGATGTAATGGTGGAGAGAGCTGCCTGAACCAGCCCTGACTAAAAGCTCTGTCATAGAGGAAGGTTTTAAGCCTAGACTTAAATGTAGAGTGTCTGCCTGTCTGACCCATGGAGAGAGCTGATTCCACAGACACTATCAAATAAAGCAGAAACGCCTGAAAAACTAGAAATGCACTCAGAGAGTGCAGACCTCCACCAAGCAGCTCAGTTCCACCAATGAATATTTCCTGTATCCAAACAGTGATCTGGATCACCCTCAAAATCTAATCAATTGTTCTTTGTCCCATTTCCGACATTTCCTGAAAATGTCATCAAAATCTGCACACAGAGTTATGTTGCTAACAGACAAACAAACCCACCCAAAACATAACCTTCATGATGGAGGTGAAAATCTTAAATGTTTTCTAGGTTGATACAGTCCAGTGGCTGCCTTCCAGCTGTTAGCATCACAACTTAGCTGAGCGGAAATCATGACAGTGAATATTTTGTTGACTTTTACCGAGCCACTGACTTTTCACTGCCATTGCTTGCACTGAGCTAAGCCATGTTGTTAAGAGCTTAAAGCCAGCTGCTGGTCGTATTGACACAAAAATGATATTGATCATGTCTCTCTATGAAAATGACAGAGAAAGGCTTAACTCCCAAATTGTCTGAGTATTCCTTTAATGCACAAGGCTAGAAGGCAGTGTCGTCAGGACAGTTGAAATGGGGACAATTTTGAATTGAAAATTTACAACATTTTGCTGATTGAATGTTTTGTTTGATTTCATCACAGGATTGTGACACTGATGAGACGTGGGCAAAAGTATCTGTCGGGGTGCTGACTGTTGTCAGTGAAGATGAGCAAGTCGTTCTAAATCAGCTCCACCTTCACCCAATATCTACTGCCATCATTGTTGAGGGAGGTATTGTAATGGACAATGTCCAGAACCTGCCTGAGGCACTTTACCTTTTGTTTGGATTGTCATACGTTTTACATTTAGACTACCCAAAGGCCATGAAAAACATTTCACGGCTTCATTCAAAGAGTGATGCTTGGCCTGAGAGAGAGCAAACTCCCACCAAAATTGCAAAGTCTTAAAAATCTCTTGTTGAGTTACAATGCAAATGCACAAGTGGATTCAGTTTTTTCTTTATTGTTCACTGTATTAAAGTCAGCCCACGGGTTCATCAGCAAGTTAGAGGCTGTAGATGCAAGTACATTCATTCACATGGTTGAGATCCCTTGCAAGTCATTACTCTCATTGACCAAAGATACTTGGCATTTGATGACTTTTTTTCAGTATATTTTTTATGGAGGAGAAGAAGAGGGTGAGTGGAGAACAAATGTCAAAGTCTTACAAATCTCTTGAGTTAGAATGCAAATGTATGAGTGGATTCAGTTGTTTTTATTCACCATATATGAAGACACGACACTAAAATTGCCAGTCCAAGGGTTCATCAGAGTTAGAGGCCGTAGATGTTGTCAAGTGGGGCCTAGTTATTTGAGATCCCAGGAGCAGCCACTACCTAAATAAAAGCTTTAAGCAGACCAATGAAAAGTTAAAATGGGAAACATTATGTTAACCATATGATTATGCTTGCTAAAATATATACTCAAAATTGTTGATTTGATGAGATGATTTATTTTGTTTAAACTAAGTGGAATGATTTTGATTTAGAAAGAGATTCAGTGCAGCTTAATGTGAATGATAACTAAAGTAATCCCTGTTTAAGCTCTGTGTGTGAAGGGCAAAAAGCAGAAGTCATCATGACACTGCAGAAAGGAGGACATTGAGGAAGTTCTGTGGCCAAATATGGTTATAGGAAGCGCATGAAGAATGACTTCACCTTTTTCAATGAATGTGCCTTGAATGTGCCTTGACCAGGCCTTGACAATGTGTGTAGTTGTTGTGAGCCTGATAGTTAGGCAACTGAGCATACAGATAATGTGTGTGTATTAGAGGATGAGACTATAAAAGAGAGAGACAAAGACACTGAATTCGGAGTTCTCCCCCGGAGGGGGGAGATGCTGCTCGCCGGAGCTGCCGGAGAGCATTGCCAAAGTTCTGAAGATTCTTCACCGCATCTATTGCCCTAGAGACGGGAAAACAACGCAGGACTTAGGCTCCAGAGATCGCTGAGAACATCATTGGAAGCAAAGTCTTTTTCTGACTTTGTTCAACAAGCGAGGACCACACTCTGCCAAACGGAGAGTCCTAAGAGGTTCTGCAGTTTTCCAAAGAGATGAAGAGAGGCAAGCACCCATGGCATCCAGAGAGGCACAGGAGGCAGCAGCAGAGGGCTGCTCCACTCCAGGGGCTGGAGGACCCAGTGACCCACCACAGCCTGATGAGACGGGGGCTTTCCACCACCACCATCCGACTGAGAAGACAGCTGAGACGCCCGCACTTGTGTTCCAGCTGCTACTAAAGATAACTGCCAGACCACGATTGGCTTTCGGGACCTCTCCACTCCCCCTGCCGAGGAAGAACACCCTCCGCCCACAAAGAAGACTCCGTACCGAGTCTACTGGTCAATCGAGTGGCTCTCCTAGATGCAGGTCAAGACCGGGCATGACAGCTTGGCCGCACTGTCCACTCTCTCTCCTAAATTTACTAATTAGAGAAGATTCTTAGGTACGCTCAGCTTAGTTTAGTTTAGTTAGAAATAATCAGAAATAATTAAATTGTTTAATCATGAATTAATGCTGTGCCCCTGCTAATAATTGCTTAATAAAACGCTATATTGCATTTAAAGAGAAGTCTTATGAGATTATTATGATTCACCTATTCTGCATAGTGGTAAAAAGTTAAGTTGATTGTGTGCATTAAATCTAATGGTTCTTAAAGGTTACTTTAATCCAACTAGTTATTTAAACATTACCCCTGAGGTTAGTTTTCCAAACCTCTAAAACGAACCTAGGAATATCAACAAGTGCAAACAGTTTTAAGAGGAAAGCTGTCGTTAAAAAACGTGATCGATAAATCAATTCTACTACTTAGGAGGGCTGCTTAGTAAGAGAGTATTTATTGGAGTAAGAGGGGTAAGACGTTTGAAAGAAGACAGTTAGGACCTAGGCGAGTATTCCTCGACACCAGCTTAATTATTCTACTGAATCTTGTTAGGTAAATTCTAATAGGCAGATAGAATCTGATCCTTTAAACGGAGAGCTGGTCCTGAATTAACCTGAGGAAAGGGTTAAAGAAGGCTATACTGACTTACAATGTTCGTACATTCATTCACACAGGTGAGATTGCCAGTCATTACCCTCTCAGGTTTTTATACTCACTGTATGAAGCAACTTTGCACTGGACATATTTTGTGTTAAATACAGTGTTATAAGAAGAAAAAGTTGATGTAAATTGAAGAAAACTAAAAGACAATTTATATTTGAACTTTCAGCTGTGTTATTACCTTGATTTATTATGTTTAATTGTAATTCAGATTATTTTGAGAAATTGGAGCTTGTTTTTATTCCTGTATGGATATTTTTGAACCACTTAAATTGCTAAAGTTCAGTTTGCATGGTTTTAGCAAATAAGACAGATTACTGTCTAAGTAAATATATAACTAAGACATGCTAAGTTAGTTCAACTTAGATAAGTATGTTAAATGAACTGAACAGTGTAAATTTAACATGCAATTATTTAGTAGAGTGAAATAGTAATTCTGAGTAGTCGTTACTAAGTCAAGAGTGTTCTGAAATAAGTTATCAAGTACAATCTACTTGATTGTTTTAGTTGCTTAAACTCATTTGTAAGTGTACTCTACAAAGGAAGTGCTAGTTAGTCCAACTAAATTTAACTCGTTCTCTTTACTTGTTTTTTTAAGTGAAACCGGTTTGCATGCTTTTTTTAAGTAATGATAACTAATTGAATTTTACAGTGTATCATTCGACAGTTAAACAGAAAGAAAATTAGGTGACAGAACTCCAAATCAGCTTGTTCCAATCAATCACCCACTCATCATTCACACAGTACATACTTACATTCCTGACCTTTGGTAACCCACAGGAAAACCGGCACACAGCTTATGTTCATGCTAATAAAGCTTACAGACGTTAAACATTCCTTTCTAAATACAAACACTGCCAAAACTATTATGCTAAAAAATGTCAGAGTCAGTTTCCTGCAACATTTTTCTAGCGTGCAGCTACAAGAGCTAAATCAGTTGAAAAAGACTCACAACCACGCCAGCATATCTGCCTGTCTTTGGGGAGTCGCCACAGGCATTCTCTCATGCACTTACAGCTGGGTTGTAGCTCAATAACAGCACTAACAAATAATTCTTGATGGGATGTTTTTCAGTTTTGCTGGCTTTCAGCTACATCTCTACTAGTTTAGCTCATCTGGAGGCTCGAATACCATATCTGTTGAGCAACATGAACTCTAATGTCTTTTCGCATTAACACTTTTATCTGCTGCTCCAGCTGCAAGATGTAGCTAATTCTGTTTGCTAAAAATGTCATTCTACATGAGAGCGACATCAGTCATCTCATCTATTGGCAGGAAAACGGCTAGCTATTCCTTCAGCTATGTGCAAGTTGATAAGAATTAAACATTAAAATGCATAATTGTGCAAACAGTGTGCTCAACGGGAACAATATATCTTCCAGATATATAAAAACTGACGATAAAATCTAGCAGTAGCCATAATAATTGTGTCCATGTGGAGGCTATACATTTAAATACATACACCATAGGATGCCATCAGCTGTGGCAACCCCGGATATTATAAAAAGCATGTGATGCTTGTAAATAGAAAGCAGAGCTGTGTAAGCATTCTGGCCAGAGATACAGACGAGCAGCATTTTGCAGATTCTGCACAGCCAGTAGCAATTAGAAAGAGAAGATAGGGGCTCTTGATGATGCTGAGGATATGGAGATCACTTCCACTTGGCTACATGAGTCATCCAGCCTTCAGCTCTGTGACAGGCAGAAACCCAGTAGCTGGTTTGTTTGTTCCTGTCATGTCTCTTACAGACACCATCATGCTTGCTACTTAGTCAGTTTGAGAGCCTGTGTGTCTGAGTGTGGCTGCATTAAACACCTCAGGTTTAATTTAGAGAAGGAGTATGTATGTATGTATGTATGTATCCCATACACGAAAATCTTAACACCACTGAAAAAGGGTCTTACAGTAATTTATGTTTCTTCACAGCCTTTCCAGAATCAAGCCCAGCAGACATCTGGAAGGCTGCGCTGTCTAGTAAATTTGAATATGAGCTTATTTTCCACCAAGATATCTGTGTCCATCTGTATTTCAATCCGTGCAATTAAAAAAAAAAAAGAGCAAATAAAATCCATACGGCTCGCTTACACTGTGGTGGCAAAGGAGTCAGATGAGGACAACTGAAGCCTATACTGTATCTTAATTAGAAGAAATAATGTGTCCGTGGGCACAACGCAGTGCATGTAATAAGGCAATACAATGACTGCTCTTGTAAAGAAGTTAATTACTTTTACTGTAAATCCATTTAAAATGAAATAGACTATTCATTAAGCACCTGCCTGTTCAGGTATACTCACATCATCATGGAAACACAGCTTTGGTACATGCTTCCTCATTACTGAGTAGGAGTACACCAGAAGTTCAAAGGTATTGAATTTTGACCTGAGCTCTAGTGACCTTTGTGTGTGCAGCTGCTCATTGTTGACCACTAGGTGAAAAAGAAGAAAAAAAATCTCTAGATTTTTTAATGCTTTTGAATTTCTACACATGTAAATTAGCAATTTATTCTTTTATGCACACAACAACTTTTACTTAAGTTAGTATCTGCAACCAGATGAAGCTCACACATTTGGTACAAAAACACAGTGCGACTCTAAAATGCAACATTCTACTGCTAACAATACGCCACTGCAGGGAAGGTCACGCCGTCTTGTACAGCATCGTCTGGAGTTTCAGCAGCTAACACATGCACCACTGTTTTTCTGCTAGTATGTGAACACACCTTTACTGTTGCTACGCCTGTCAGTCTTTCTACTCTCACTGAGTATATTAGACCCTCCAGAAAAACGCGGGGAAAAATCCTTGATTATGTGAATAAATATGCAGGGTTTTTATGCCATTTTATGCAGGGAAATTGCGGAAAGTTCCAAAGTATGTGAATAGTTGTGAAATATGCAAAAATATGCGCGATTCACCTGCCGTCTGGCCTGGAGGGATGTGTCCTGTAATCAGACACTGGGACTGCTGCGGGGTTACTGGACTGACAGTCTGTGCTCTGGGAGGGGGAGAAGCTCACAGCAGCACCTGCTGCTTGTTGAGGACAGTAACTGCAGAATGAGCTGAGTTTTCCTGTCAGTCTCCAAAATGGCAGAAAAAGTCGCTAGATTTGTGGCTAGTCGCTTTTGACAAAAAAAAGTCGCTAGGAGCTTTGGAAAGTCGCTAGATTTAGCGAGAAAGTTGCTAAGTTGGCAACACTGGCGCCGCGCTCCGCATCAGCTCGTGCTTCTAGTGTGTGTGTGTGAATGCGTGGATTGATGACGTCAGGCCAGGCGTCACATAAAAACTCACAACTCCATTTATATTGGTTATAGTTTTCTCATTTTATGCGGAAATTGTGAAATCAAGCGGGACCCGCATATTTCTCTTTTTTTTTTTCGTGGAAATGTGAGATTCTTGCGGGAATTATGCTCTGTTTTGCGGGGATTATGCGGCCTTTTGGGAAATAACTGACCCCCGCATAATCAGCGGCATTTTGGTGATTAATGCGGGAATTCATGCGATCGCATAACCGCGTTTTTCTGGAGGGTCTAACATATTCAGTGATAATGATGGTGATTCACCACTTGAAGTTCTAAATTTTGCCAGAGACAAAAGCAGCCTTCAGCTGATGATTGTCAGGTTTGTCGGCTGAAAAGAGATCTGCAACCGGACGATTTATATCAGATATAGTGAGCTAACAGGTGACCTATCAGAATCCAATCATGTACAACTAAAGCATCATGTGTACTCCTTTAACCCTTCTGTCACACTTTTACTCAACAAGGGAACATTTTTTTTGTGCAACATAAAGTGGAAACAGGGGACTCATCATGACTAGAAGCAGAGAGAATTCAAAAACGCCATTTGTGTCATATGGCACAGTTATAGTTCCACAAATCATTTAAAAAGAAAAAAATAAAGAATTTCTTTGACAATCTATTTTATATAAATGAAAAAGGCATGAAATAAACATTTCAGGTGCCCACAGTTGTTACCAATACTGGCAGAAAACATGACGGTTCTAAATACTAATATTAGTCACATTAGGACTGATCCAATGTGGTTGGAGAATGTCAGTCCAACTTAGGTGGTTTATAATAACTGTTTTCGTACTACCTGTCAAAATAACTTTAAACCACTTAAATCATTTTAAATCACTGTGCCTTGAAAGGTATAAATACTGTTTATTGAATTTTAATGCAATTTGTATTTCTATAGATTTTAAAAGTAGAAGTGTTTTGTTCGTAGTATTGTACAGCAAGTTTTGTAAAAGTATATACTAACCTGCCAGTTCTGTCTTTTTGTTATTTTTGTCGTATGTAAGCTGCTGAATACTTTGAATTTATCTATCTATCTGTCTGTCTGTCTATCTACTATACATGTTAATATAATTTAATTTGCTTGTTTGCTCGTTTGCTGCTCTGCGTAAACACAACCTGCAGTCCAGCTGAAAAGTTCAGAATTTCCTCGAGTTACTAATAACTTCAGAGTTGTGTGAATGATGTCAGAATTTGTCTTTTTTACAGAATGTGGTTAGTCCAAACTGTTAATATTTTGTGAATTATTGAATAAGGAATGTAGAATTTTACAGTTTTAAAGGGGACATATTATGCAAACCTCACTTTGTGAAAGTCTTCTTACAGTAGTGTGTGTTGCAGTAGCTCATTATGAGGTTTGAATTTGAAAACTGTTTCCTCACTGCCTTGCTACACCACATTTTGTGAAAATGCCTGCTCAAACGTCCGATTTTGATTTGGGTCCGCTTATGACAAAATAAGCGGATTTAACTCCTCCCCCCTGACTGCCCCACCCACCCCCACCGCACTGTCCTACTAGCGTGCGTTGTCCTGGGTGAGGGAGGGGGTTCTGGAGTGGCGGTTCCCTCACAGCGCCACTCTTCTCTCGTTTCCCAGAGCTCGGCTTCTCAGTGCGGGCGCCGGGCAGGCTCGTGTGAAGTGACCAGGCTCATGGCACCGGTAGCAGCCGTCTGGAGAGCGGCGGCGACGTAGGCGGCTCGGTCTCTCGCCCCACTTCTTCTCCAGGCCCGCTCTCAGCCATCCTGACGTGCGGCTTGAACGCGGAAGTCGTGGGGGGCCGGGACGTGAGCCTCTCTCGGCTTCTCGTAGTGCCTCGGCTGCTGGAGCATCTCCCCAGCCGCCCGGCGCCGCTGCTGTGCGGAAAGCAAACACTCAGCGAGGCACTACGAAAGGCCGAGACAGCGGAACGTGCGCTCACGTCCCGGCCCCCCACGACTTCCGCTTTCAAGCCGCACATCAGGATGGCTGAGAGCGGGCCCGGAGAAGAAGTGGGGCGAGAGACCGAGCCGCCTACGTCACCGCCGCTCTCCAGACAGCTGCTACCGGTGCCATGAGCCTGGTCACTTCACACAAGCCTGCTCAGCGCCCGCACCGAGAAGCCGAGCTCCGGGAAATGCGAGAAGAGTGGCACTGTGAGGGAACCGCCACTCCAGAACCCCCTGGCTGGCTGCCGGCGGCTGGGGAGATGCTCTGGTGGCCGGCTGCCGGAGCATCTCTCCTGCTAGCGGCTGCTGCCTGTGGCGGCCCACCGTTTCGCCGTGGTGGGTTCTTGGTGTGGTGGAGCTGTCGGGGATTACGGGAGCAAACTCTCCACTGGCCGGCTCTTTTCCTCTTGGGTTTGCTCCCAAGAGGCGACTCAGTCCCTCGGTGACAGCTTGTTGGAGCTCCCTCAGTTCTTTCTCCATCTGCAGTCGGGCGAGCGCCATCCCACTTCTGACACCAATGTAGCACTGAGCGCGTCCTCTCCCAGAGAGGGGAGGGGGAGTGGACAGATGCGTTCATTTGCATACCTGGAAGCAGGCCCAGAAACAGCTTGTTCTGAGGAGGGCTGGTGAGAGTGAATTTTTTGACCGCTGAAACTCCGAACAAAGGATGATTTTGGGGCGAACAAACTTAAATACTATGTTTTTGGGCTTCTGAGACCTATATGACGTGACTGAAAAATAGCATAATATGGGACCTTTAAGTTTTCAGATAGAATGGCAAATCACAGATGAGTAGTTCAAGGATCATCATAAATAGACTTAGACAGACTGTATTAATCCACAGAGGGAAATTCCGTTAAAAATCCTACAATTCGTTCTGTTTTTACAGTTGCTGGCTGTAAGAAATGGTGGCGTTTTGGCAAAAGCTTTTCAAACTGGCTGATCAGGGTTTAGATATGGAAACATCTTGCTATACATAAATACAAATATAGATCACTGTTTGAGATAGGGATTCATCAAACTGTCAATTAATACGTGCCATTAGTTTGGGCAACATGAGGCTAAAACGACTGTATTACACCCATGTGACTGGTCTGTCAGAAATGGTGTAAGCCTGAAAAACTACTGTAGTGTTTGAATAACAGCATGCGTTCCTCTCGTCTCTCTCTCTGTCTCTCTGAGGGAATTGTAGCAAGGTGCTGACAAGAAAAATGATAATGATGTGTCTGTCATGATGCAGAGCTGGATAAATCTGTCATGACGGCAGGTGACTGATGGTCTGGTATCATCCACAGGCCACACCATGAATTATTTCTGTGAACATTTGAACACACACACACACCCTGAAAATCAGGGTGTCTAAAAATCACTCAGCACAGGTATGAACAGGCAAATCACATCCTTCCTCAGGTTGATGCTCATTGTTCACTGCCTGTCCTTTTTTTTCTTTGCAGCCTGAAAGGCATGAAGTCATTACAGTAACCTTTACAAAGTGTAAACTACTGTACTGTGACTGTAACTTTAAATGTATGACATGGATGCTGGAATCACTCTTCTTCTGCATAGCCATACTGTATGTACGCTACATCAAAGTATTCACCAAGGTCATTATTGTTTCAATGTTGCAAAGATTTCAAACTAAGCACAGCGGTGGCGCGTTAGTTTTTCCTTTTTCCCCTCAGCAACGCTTAAGCCACAGTGTGATACTGACAACTTAATATTCAAACTGCTTGTATTTATATGTAGAGATGCCAATCGCAATGTCTACTAGGAGAATTGCCAGTTCTCCTAGTAGACATTGCGATTGCTAACCCTAACCTTAACCAGATCAGTAGAATTGGCAATTCTCCTAGTAGACATTGCGATTGGCATCTCTACTAGGAGAATTGCCAATTCTACTGAATTGCTATCTCTACTGTGACATATATATATATATAAATATGCAACAATGTAGAATGAAGCCAATGAAATTTAAATGATTTCACTCTGCAGTTGGTAGAAAAAGAAAAATCTGATGTAATGGTAAAAGAGGATTGCTACGGTGTCTTTAAAAGACCAGAGGCTGATGGGCGAAAAGAACTGGAGTATATGTTTTTAGCCATTCTGATCCTGGGAAATCTCTTTGTGCAGAGAATGCAGTGGATTCTGTAAGATCATCTCAGAGTTTTGACATTAAAAAGATGGTCAAGATCATTCAGATTTACAGCCAGTGAGCTTCTGACACAACCTCAGAGCCTTAGATGTACAGAGAAAACGAAGATCCGTCACTTGCTTCCATTGTCTGCATTATGAACACAGCACATCCATCCTTGAATTTCTCAAATCGACACAGTGAATTCACATTCCAGTTGTCTCTCCTTTGCAGCTATATTTGTAATGTGTGAGTCATGGAGTGTGGAGTGGAAGGGTAAATGATATTGTAAGTTTTTGTTGCAGGTTCGTATCGGGTGGAGCACACTGACAGTTAACAACAGAGGGCGGAAAACCAGATGCCGGTGCAGACAATAATTTAATTACAGGGAACAGTTACAGGGAGAAGAGATCAAGAAGGTGGAGGATTAAAGTACTTAGGGTCAACAGTCCAGAGCAATGGAGAGTGTGGAAAAGAGGTGAAGAAGCGTGTACAGGCAGGCTGGAACGGCTGGAGGAAAGTGTCAGGTGTGATGTGTGATAGAAGAGTTTCAGCTAAAATGAAAGGAAAGGTTTACAAAACTGTGGTGAGACCAGCCATGTTGTTTGGTCTGGAGATAGTGTCCCTAAGGAAAAGACAGGAGGCAGAGCTGGAGGTAGCAGAACTGAAGATGCTGAGGTTCTCTTTGGGAGTGACCAGGATGGATAGGATCAGGAATGAGTACATCAGAGGGACAGCACATGTTAGAGGCTTTGGAGATAAAGTCAGAGAGTCCAGACTGAGATGGTTCGGACATGTCCAGAGGAGAGAGAGTGAATATATTGGTAGAAGGATGCTGAGTTTCCCACTGCCAGGCAGGAGGCCTAGAGGAAGACCAAAGAGGAGGTTTATGGATGTGGTTAAAGAGGACATGAAGGTAGTTGGTGTGGAAGAAGAGGATGCAGCAGACAGGGTTAGATGGAGGCAATTGATTCACTGTGGCGACCCCTGAAGGGAAAAGCCGAAAGGAAAAGAAGAAGACAGGGAACAGTTCTTTAAAATGACAATAAACTAGTTCAAACTTCCTAAAAGGGGTCACCCAAATTAAAAGCCAGCGGGGTGAATGTCCATTAAAACCAGAAGTCTCCGTCTTAAAATCAGTAGTTAAAATTCAGGGAGACTGGGGTAAGGAACACGAAGTCCAGTAGTGTTCTTCCCAAGCCTGGACTCTTCTACCTGGACACCCCCTGTAAGACACAAACCCACTGCCAGTACAGACATCTCACACCAACAACCCTCTCCCAGGGATGTACACACACCAGAACGTTACTGAAAAGCCCAAAGGGATACTCGCACACCAGGCAGAGGTATAAGCCCTGCCACTGCGAGTGTGACGCGTCCTAACGTTCTGGGTCTTTTACTGCTTCGCCTCAGCGATCCTCTCTTCCTCCGTTCCCAGCCTCGTGCCGTCTCCTCTTGTCCCCTCTTTTCCAGCTGCCGTCTCCCACCTGTCATCCTCCACAGACTCTTTTATAGTCCTCTCCTTCCAGTCCGGCGCCTCTTTCTCCGCTGTCAATTGGCTCCTGTGAGGGAGAAGGGAGAACCTTGCAGGTGAAGCACATTTCCTCATCAGAGGCGTTCACTGGCAGTGGGACATCTAAAACTGTGCAATAAAACTCAAAACAATAATTAAAAACATGCAAAATCACTCTCTAAAACAATAATAAAACAATAAAACCAGTCCCAACTGCCATGTGACATATTGATGCATTTTTTCCCCTCTCTTGCTGTTATCAAGGGGATTCTGGGGAGAGATTGGTGTGAAGTCATAACAAATAGTGTTTTGTGGTGTAGTGAATGAGAAATGGGCCGGCATGGATGAGATGTAATGCACAAGAAAAATGAAACTCACCAAAGGTTAAACAGGCCAAATAAATGTCATCAAAATGCCACTTAACCCTTTAAGCTTCAGTCAATTCCAGCCGTTTTCAGTACAAAAAATCGCTAATATTCTATTTTTAAATTAAAAAAATTACAAAAAATACAGGGAATATTGGACGGGCATCACGAGGTGCATTTCCTTGAAAATGACCGATTCGGGGATTATATACCGACTTCAGGACATGTTTTGGACAAAATAGTTTACTGGCTTGTGTCATCTGGATGTAAAAGGTTGGATTATGGCCGTTTTTTGGAATCTTTTTTGTGTGTGTAATAATAAACCCGGAAATGTGAGTCGCGCTGTGTGCGTTGAAGCCGTGTATAGAGAACGGATGGATGAATATTTGTTTTTGTCGGACAAATGTGTTTTTCTCACCCGCTGTGGTTATCACATCTGAAAGTGGTTTATACCGGCGGATTCATGAGAATCTAAGCTTTCCATCGGCGTATAGTGTTTGTATAATCGTGTTTGAAGCCGTCGGACATTCTTGAAATTCCTATGCAAATTAGTAGGTGTACTGCCGGCGGGACACTGAAGCTTATGATTTGGCCTTTTGGATTATTTCATCACATCAAACTTTGTGCCAGCAGTGTGGCTTGAATACGAGTGAAAATTCAATGTGGTCTTCGGTCAAGGCCGATCCAGATCTATTTTTAAAATAATCCTGGACTTCGAGATACAACTGAAGAATGTAATTTATGCACCGGGAAGCATGCTAATTTGACCAATTTTAACATATATTTGACAATTTCATCTGCGTGTGGAATTTAATTGGGGAGTCTGAATGAAGAACAGACCATAAGAATACATACCTTTTTCTATGATTCATTGTTAATGCAAGTAAATTTATTCTTCATAAATCCTCTGAAAGGTTGTGCTTCAGGTGTTCTTGTGAACCTATTAATTAATAACTAATGCACGCTGCAGAGGTGTGACTTCAAGAAAGTAGGGCTGTTGTAGCTAGGCGACTGGCTGAGAGGCACTAAAATGACTGTTTAATTAAATGTTCATACATGGAATTACGCTGCCCGCTCTGTCGCTACCTCGGTTTTTCCTTTATCTTCTGCTTTTAATTCAATGACCTGCACAGGGCAGTGATGCTCTGAACGCAGGGGACATATTTATTTATATGTTGTTGTACATTTATCTAGTTAAATACAGGTTGACATGAAATTGTTTGTTGTGCCTAATATTGGTGCACAACAAAAGCAATTTAAAAGTGTTATGTAAATCACTGCATTATTAATGACAACATCCACAGCGGCAATTATGCACTCACCTAAGGACAAAGCAGTGGACACATTTTCTGCCAAACACAACTGATTGTGAAAGTTCATTCGCTACCAGCCCCTAACTCGTAACTGTAGCTGTTGCTAACTCCAGCTCCTCCAATGTTCATCCCAACCAAGCCCATGCTAATTAGTTTGTGCCTGGCAGTCGTCCCTAGCCTGTGGGCACCTTGGCTATAGCTCACCTTTATTTCCCCTCAGATACGAGACACAATCGTCAGTGAAAGTGAAGGATTTCACCCCTCCATTCTCGAGCCTCAGGCTGATGGGCCCTATTCACAACAAATAAGAGGATCAGACTGCAGTGGGTGCAATGCAGTCACTCAGTACATTAGGAGGGAAAAGAACAGTGTTTATAAGCCTGTTTTCTTCCAAGTTAGGTAAAGTTTTTTTGAAGCAGTTCCATTTAGTTGGACGTTTCAGAGTGCTGTTAAAAATAGCAACGCATTCGTTTAGAGTCTTTTGTACCTGCAGTATCCCCATATTCAGATATGGACATGTGTGGCTGCTGTATGTGAGGCTGCATTCTTTATTGCTTCAAACTGGCGCAGGGATGAGTCAGTTTGGAGGGACTGAAGTTTAACAACCAATAAACATCTCATACTTAATTTCTGTGCAAACTGCCCTTCACTTTCCTCGCACTGTTTATATGCTAACTGATATTGCATCTCAGAGTTCAACAGGAGCTTTGGGATACAAGAATGGTGGACTTGTAATTGCTTTGACAGTTATCTGTGATAACAGTTGTCCCATCATTCATCATCTTACCTTCTCTTTGAAGTGTAATGCAATTAGCCGTCACTGATTACTCTCCTCACATTGCTAATTTTCATCGCTGTGGAAACCGCGCTGCCAGTTTTGCAAATAAAAGGTGGGGCATGTGCACTACTGATGTGATTACACGCTGCTGCTGTACAGGATTGCTCAAGCAGAGGTAACATGGGGGCATTCTTATTTATTCATTTCATATTTGACAAAACAAAGGCTGTCTGTTAATTCTTACATGCAGCCTGGAGTAACCCACCAATTCAGCTGACTTTATTAGCCTGAAAAATGAGAGACAGTGGCAGAGATGACAGTAAATCACTTTCCACACAGAGTGCAACAGTGTACAAAGGTAATTAATTTCCTCAAGGGCAATTATTTTTAGTACTTTCAGATAATGAAAAGAACTCCTCAAAGTTCAATCTCAGTTTCTACTGTAGGTGGTTTTTAAGGAAAATTATCGCCAAAGGAAAAAACTGGAGTCAGTATTGCACTATCCCCTGCACAAATCACCATGTAGCACATAATTCTCAGCAAGTCTGCCCATCGTATCAAATAAGTTGAAAAATATTAGACTGTGACAAGAACAATTAATATTTCTTGGCACACTTAGTTAAGGAATATTGTATATGGGGACAGCAGTACTGCTTTTTACAATGCAGTTCTCTTCATATTTCATGAATGTGTTGCACTGAATGCTTTATTCATATTTGTATGTTCTATTGTCTGATACTGAAGACAGCTTTCCTTGTCATTGTATATCACATTAATAAGTTGCAAAATGGTTGATATTGCACAACAATGATAACATATCAGGCCTGTATGGACATTAGTGTTTTAATACTCAGTACTACAATATTTTCCCTTTTAATTTTATTTCTTTGTTTTGTAATTTTATAGTTATACTGGCTCTTATTTTAAATCTTCTTTCTTGTCACTTTGCTTTTAACTGTGTTGTTGTATGAGCATGTGACAAACCTCAGAAATGAATATTTTAAATATTTGTCTTAGGTTTTAGGTAGACTGAGCCTTTAAGTAAGCCTGAGAAATGAGACTCAAACATACCATAAAGATTTTATTTTGATCCCACTTGAAAATGCTTCCATACATTCCTTGTCTTTTCATGTTAAGTTTGTTGTAAATACCATGGAGTGCAGTGAGTGACACACAGACACACAACACATGGTGGTTTTGGTTGTTTTGGGACAGAGACACGGTACATGTAGCGCAGGAGTCAGTGGGTTAGGATTAGGAGGAATACATTATGAAGTGTGTTGTAGTCTTGCATCAGTCGCTGTATGTCAGATCAGTTCCATTCTCTCTTGTTAATAGGCAGAGCTCTGTCCTACAGTACATGACATGCTGTTAGTTTTGCAATGGAAAGTAAAGTTTATACTGCAGTCTCCCAAGAGGAAACAGATGTCCTTGTCTGGGAGTTGCAAGGCGCGGCTATATGGCACCTCACATTTGCTGCCAAGGGCAGACACTGTCTGATTTTAACTTGAATTCACTTCTCTGAAGATATGAAAATCCTGGTTGCCTTATTTCCCATGTGCAAAGATGTCCAACAACAGTTTCAGACACTTAAAGACACTGAATCATCTACTAAAAGAATATCCTCACCAGGAAAAATAGCATGTTTTTCTTTTTTTTTTTTCCAGTTACGTTTTCCTGACAACATGTAAAGAAATCAGGTTGAATGGTTGGTCTAACCGTCATCGGGGCTTGTTTTTCTCTTTAGTGGCATTTCTTCTTCTTTGTAGTATTTCTGCTGACTGGTCTTGGCCAAACGTTACTCATAGTGACAGTTAAGAAAATGTTCATATGATGTGCTTCTTGAATAGTGATTTCAGCTGTTCTGTGAGAAACTGATAAAGACCATCACATATACATGTTCTATTAAACTTCAAATTTCAGAACCAAATTCAGCCAAGCAGCAACTTAATCATATTGCAACAAAATGTTTGTAAAGCACCTATTTTGAAACTATATAAGCATCCATCACGTGGTCATTTTACCTCCTGAGTGTAAAAGATAGAAACCTAAGGCACTGTCAGTCCGCTTTCATGTTCTGTGGTCCATCGGTTGCACATCTCCTGTTATTAACAATTAAACGCCCATGTAGCAGCCACTCTTTTGCTTCCTGTCCTGTCACACTGTCTGCCGATGGGTGACCAGAGTGATGAAAGTGGAAACAGATTGCCCCTCTCTTTGAGAACACTTTGAACCAAAAGAGATGAGAAAGAAAAGGTTCAGACTATGTAGGTTTGCCCGCTTACATCCATCCAAACTGCTTTCATCATTTTGGGTGTCGTCCTCTCTGTAGATGCTTGTATATAATTCTCTGGCCAGTATTTTTTACTGCTGTGTTGTCTTACTGGTCTCTTCTTTTTGATGAAATTGTCAGAGAATATTGATGTTCTCTCACTTGGGTTGGATTAGACAATTTGGTAGCAGAGCTCCAACAAAGCTGTACTTTGCACAGAGCAAAGGAGTGAACACAGTGACTTAGGATTGAAGTTTAACTTATCGTCCAAGAGTTTGTCTTTAAAGTGTATTCAGGCAAACATTTAACAGCAAGCTTAGGTGTTCTTATATTCTGTTCTTGCCTCACACACAAGTAATTCTGAATATTGTTTTATGTGGGTTTGGTAGCACTCACGTATTCGTCTGTGTATGAAAGTGGTGATAACTGGAATAGAAGAATATGTGCTTGCATTGTTACTTACAGAAAGATCAGCGAGAAAGGCTTCTTCTTTCATTTGACTCTCCTCCTTATATTATTATGCCCAGGCGGTTGCTTTTCAGCTGCAGTCCTCTCATATAATTTACCATCTTCCTTTTATTTAAAAGGCATCTCCCTCCTGGTTCATGCCATCATTCAGCTTGTCTGAAACTGTCATTGCCCTGTCTTATCCACACCAGAGGTTAGCACATATCCATCTTCTCCTTAAAAGATTTAGATGTTCTTTTTTTGTGCCGCCTGATGCTTCTCATGCTAATGCCAGTATCGCACCACAGTTTTGAATTTACAAGTGCAGGGAATGATTTATTCTTATTAATCCCCAAGTAAAGTTTGGAAAGTGGCTCAGAATGCATAAGTACATAAGTATAGCACTGAAAACATTTTCCTTCACATGGAAAAGTCCTGCATTTGAAATCTTTCTTAAGTGAGCACATGTAAGCATTAAGAAATGTACTTTATTCAGTCTGCAGCCAAAGTCAGCTTTGTTCGTATTAGATTATAATCTTATGCTATTGTATTATTGTTAATATTATTTTTTTACTATTATTATTATTATTATTGGCACGTCAGCAATGTATCCAACTGTAGTAAAATAAATTTTACTCATTTCATGTCCTGGTCAATTAACTGTCCAAATGTGCATTGTTTTATGTTTTTGTTTTTCCTTGTTCTCATTCAGTGTCATTTTTTTTAAAATTCGCTGGTCAAATGGGATCTGCCAGCCATGTTTTTTACTGACTAAATTACTGATTTACCTTTTTGTATCATGTACAGATTTGGTTCATCATGTTTCACTGAGATTATGTTGAATACAATACAGTTTTTGACCTTGTTCCAATTGTAGTTTTTAAAAAAACATAATGATAATCAGTAAGTATATCAGCCAAATAAATGTTAGACATTAAAACGTACAGTTTCCCTCTGAAATCTATTAGAGTAAAAGTATCATGCAGCATTAAGTTGAAATACTCTAGTAAAGCATGAGTGAAATAATATTTGTTTGAATAGATTTTATTACTTTTTGCCAATTTTATACCCATGTGTGAGCATGAACGTCACAGTATGAAGGATAAGTGACCAATTCTGGACAGCAAAATTAGTAATCAACTGCTAAGAAGGAAGGAAGCATTTCCTCTAATATGATATACACAACCCGGTCTCACGGGGATTCGTGAAACTGTCACGTCAGTTTTTGTTTCGGTTTCGTGCGCACCAACACGATGTCGTCATGTTTTTCGTGCCGCTCACCACGAGCGAAACCCGCTGTGGTAATCACATCTGAAAGTGGTTTATACCGGTGGATTCATGACGATCTAAGCTGTCCATCGGCGTTTGCGGCCGCGGACGCGGCCGCCGCTGCGGCCAGATGTCTGGCAGCCGCAATGGCGGCGGCGGCGGCGGCGGCGGCGGCGGCGGCCGCAAACGCCGATGGACAGCTTAGATCGTCATGAATCCGCCGAATTTGCATAGGAATTTAAAGAATGTCCGGCGCCATTGCGGCTGCCAGACATCTGGCCGCAGCGGCGGCCGCAAACGCGGCCGCAAACGCCGATGGACAGCTTAGATCGTCATGAATCCACCGGTATAAACCACTTTCAGATGTGATTACCACAGCGGGTTTCGCTCGTGGTGAGCGGCACGAAAAACATGACGACATCGTGTTGGTGCGCACGAAACCGAAACAAAAACTGACGTGACAGTTTCACGAATCCCCGTGAGACCGGGCTGATATACAACACCTTTTGTTTATTTTTGGCCCTCATGTGTTTACAGAGTGCTACAGATCCACCTAATAGTAGCTCAGCAGTCACAAAAATGCACAGTAATTCATGACAATTGGTTCCTCACAGTCTCAGTTTTCTGAAAATAAGTCCTGTAGATGCTCAAGACGTACTGTATTTGGTTGTACTAAAATTTAAGAGAAGAGTGTAAATTAGTATTTGATAAAGTAGAAGTAGATCTGCATTCAATGAAACTGATACTTATTTACTTACTTTTAATTACTTTTGCTCATTAATGCCTCCTGTATGTACTGGCCGAATTTGAGGTGAATTGGAGTTTCCCCCTAGGAGAAATTCGCTCTAGAAAAAAATGAAAAATGGGTCAAATCTGACATTCAATGGAAAATAGCTCACTTCCTGTTGGGTTTGGAATGTGGCTGTCACTGACTTTTTTGTTCAGCCTGGTGTGCTGCATATGTGTACCAAATTTGGTAGCTGTAGGTGAAACATGCTGCCCATGGGAAAGTGTAGGGGGCGCTATGGAGCCATTTTGCCATACACCTCCACATGTGCTAAAAAATATGAAATTTTTCGCCAGTTCTGATGTGTGTGCAAATTTTCATGACTTTTTGAGCATGTTTAGGGCCTGAAAAATGCAGTTGTTTTGGCGGAATAATAATGATAATGATAAAAAAAACCCTAAGGTTCCAATAGGGTCCTTCGGCACCGTTGTTGCCTTGGACAGTCGGTGCCCTTGCACCGCCTGTCCTTCGGCACCTCAGTGCTCGGACCCTAACTCCAGCAACAACCTGAAAAAAAATGGTGCAGAAAAGAGAAAAAATGAGTAATAAAATCATATTTACTTGTCGTCTTCATATCTGTTAATATTAGACACTTTCATACTTTTCATCTGTTAAATATCTCAGCTTTTGATGCTTTTATGTTTTGCCTTTTTTCTGATTTATATTTTTAACATATTTGCTGTGACACTCTGCCATTTTCTCGTAGATTTGGTTGGAATTAAAATGAGACAAATGCTTGAAGTCGTGATCCATCAAAGCTTAAAATATCGTCGTCTTTTCTGCATGATCACCACTGATGCTGCCGATACTTTCTAAACACTTCTTTTTCAGAAACACAACTTTAACAGTGTACAAATGCTGCAGCCAGAGCTGAGAGATCGTCTGAAGCCGGGAACCGGATGTTGTTCTTGTTGAGAACGGTCAAGTTCTCAGCGCTGCCAACAGAGTGGGTCTGCAGCCACAAAGTAAATATAATCATGAGATTATTAGCAGGAAACAGACAATTATAAACATGATCAGATTCACAGCGGCTCAGTGCTGCCACCTGGTGACCAGAGTCTGGACCAACAGCTGATGTGAAACCACCAGAAGAAGTTGCTTTAATGCTCAGAAATCATGTTGTTCTCGTGTTTAGTCTGAATAAAGTCACACAAAAGAAAATGTTGGACGTTAAATGAGACGTTTCTGGGACATAATTAACAGAGTTTTATCACTTTGGGGAAATTTTTTGGATTTTCTCTGGTAGAAATGATGGAGAGATTCTGACAGACAACCTGTGTTAAAAAAACAATAATAATAATGATAATGATAAAAATAATATTAGTAATAAAAAAATAATAATAATAAAATTAAAAATAATGATAATAATGACGATAATAAAAATATTAGTAATAAAATAATAATGATGATGATGATGATGTCAGAGCGGATTCTTTGTTTACTGCTAATGAGGAAAAAACACGATGCAAGGAAGACTCAGAGTCAAAATATTCAGTTAAGAATATTTAGTAAAAATGCAAAGGATGAATACAGAAAATGCATGCATGCAGATTCTATCTTTCTCAACGCTGACAGCAGATTTGCTAAGGCTAAGACAATGGTTCTTCTGCATGCAGCTGTAATCACAAGAAAGAATGAATTTTAAGCTAATACATGAGTTTTTAACGAAGAATTTGCGGTCTTCTGATTGGCCCCCACCGAGAGAGGCTTTTCCGGATGTCTTCTGTCTTCGTCCAACCACAGCCGTCTTCCTCCTGCAGAAGGTGTCTCTGAATGTGTGTGTATGTGGCCGCTCCCTGTGACCTTTGCACAGATTTTTAAGAGCTCAGCTCTGCTGTGATCTGCAGATTTCTGTTCCATTTTGTGTTGAATTAAACAATTTACTGATTCAGTTTTATTCAATTTAACTTTGAATAACAATTTAGTAATTTAATCACACCTATATGGCAGATTTGAATGATCCCATCCCCTTTATTGATTTACTTTAATCCTTATTAATTAATATAAGATTTCTATGTTCTTACCCATTTTATTGTTAATTTAATACATTGCTAATTTAGATTCCTCTTAAGTATTTTCTCATGAAACTTAATATTTTAATCATGGGCGTAACCACCATCTCAGAAGTGAGAGGGACAAATTTTTCAGAGCGATTTATCATTCTCTTACATTTAATTGCACCGTCCTTAGTGGCTAAAGAACCACATAATCCCTAACAGCCACAGTACAATACCAGGGGACCAACTAGGCTAGTTCTTTAAACTATAAAGTATAAAACTATAAAATCTAAAGTTTTAGTGGCCAAACTCTAGTTCTACTGGACGAGTAGCCAAAGGTGCCAAACACTGAACATGAAATGATCAGTACTGCCTGGTTTCTCCCTGCAATAGATATCTTATTTTCAGGAAGTTATAATCTCTCCTTACCTGTAAAGACCCTACATCCTTGTCCCTGCTGCTGGCCTCTGATCCATCTCCTCCCTGACTCTGCTCTTTCTGTTATGGCAATAAACATAAAAAATGTGGTAAGAAAAATTCTGAAATAGCATTAGGAAGAGTAAAAATTTCAGTAGAATTTAACCTCAAAATCACTTTAACCCATAGATACGTATTTTTTTCTCAGCCACTTATATATTTTTTTTCACCTCTGCAGACCCTGCATGGTCACATTACTGCTGCCTCTGGTCCATCTCCTGCCTGACTCTGCTCTTTGTTATGGAAATAATCATTAAAAAATCTGAAAATCAAAATTCTGAGATAGAATTAGAAAGAGAAGCAGTAAAAATAGTTGTAAATTTAACCACTTTTATACCATAGATAGCCTATTCTTTTTCTCCTCCCTGACTCTCCTCTTTTGGGACCAAAAGACTTAAATACATGGAGAGCAATTGTGAGCACATCTTCTGCCCAGAAATGAAAGAGGACTGGGTTTATTCCAAGAATAAACTAATTAGCAGTAATGTAACAGAGGCAACAACATTTAAATTATTGTTAACTAGCTTCACATATTGATATATTGCCACGTTTTACCTTGTCATCATTTAGCTAACAAGTCTAACATTGTTTGCATCCAACAAGGTCACACAACTTACACGGTTTGTTTGGAAAGAACTGTGTAAAGTTTTTTGCTTCTTGCTAGCTCTGGCTGGTTTGCTAAACATTACTCCAGACGCACGTTCAGCACTGCTCAGCACAGCAGCACGTCTCCTGTGGAACACCTGCGTTAGCATGCGCTCATGGTGCATTCAAAGACGGCTCGGGAAAAACACGTTACTGGATGCTAATAACGGGTTTAGCTGTTGTAACGGCTGAAAAAAGTGCGGGGGGACAGAGGGGACAGATGTGGAAAGTGCGGGGGACATGTCCCACACGTACCCCGCGTCCGTTACGCCCATGATTTTAATCTTAATTCTCAACATTGTTTTATTCTTGTTTAAACATCTAGCTGCTGTTTGAACTTTTTACCCTGTCTCTGTCTTTCCGTGCGTACGTGACAACCTGCACATCTCTGTCACCGCAGACCCCCCCTTTCTTCCAGGTATTGCATAGTTTTAACGGATGTTCTTCAATTTTATTTTAAAACTGTCACCTGTCCTCGTCAAACTGCCATCCTAGATGTTATTCTTATTTCAGCTTGTCAGTTTGAAGCGAGGGGGAGAATTTTCCCCTCAGCTTTTTAAAAGGTCAGTTGTAACCGCAGGCCTTTAGCTAAATGGAGCGTGAAGTATTTACCTTAAACACACTTTCCTTTAGTTTAGACGTTGAAAGTTGCACAACCTGCTTAGATCAACACTTCTTTTCCAGGTTATAAGCTCAAATATGCATTCTTAAGCACTTTAATATATTTGATTCTAGGGTTAATACAAGTTGGAAGCACATTAATATATGATTGATACATGATATGATCAAATGAAGGTTAATGATGAATATAAGTAATAAGTAAAAGAGTAATTAAAATGATGATTGTAAATGATAAGTAAAAGAGTAATAAAATGATTATAAGTAATAAGCAAAAAGTAATTAAAACATGATAGTTTAATAGATATGTAAAAATGAATATTCCTCACAATGATAATAATAATAATATTCGTAATAAAATAATAATAATAAAAATGATAATAATAACAATATTAGTAACAAAATAATAATAATAATGACGATGACAATAATAATAATAATATTAATAAAATAAATAATAATGACGATAATAATAGTAATAATATTAGTAATAATATTAGTAATAAAATAATAATAATAATAATGATGATGATAATAATAGTAATAATAGTAATAAAATATTAATATTAATAATAATAATAATAATAACAATCACCTCGGTGGGTTGGTCTTGGTTTCTGTGGGACAGCAGGCGGAGACTTCACAGGTTTTCTTCAATACATTCGAACTTGATCCGGTTTGAATCCCTGCAGACAAACAAACAATCCTGTAAACTCTGGATCTAAAGCTTAAAAAGTCCATCTAGCAGCAGCTGAATGAGTGTTCTGCTGAGCAAAAAGCTGCAGAGGAGCGACTGGAGTCAAACTGCAGCAAAGACACCAGAAATGAGTAAGCAGGCGCTGGATCAACTTCACTTTCTCTTCTAGGAGCTTTAAGGTTTCTTCCAGATCTCCTTCAATAATTGACTGACTGATTTGTTCACCAGCAGTTTAAATAATAATAATTTAAATGACCTTTTAGGGTGCGGACATCAAGAACACACCTCGTTTCTGTCTTGTCTTTGCTTCATTTCTGGTTGTTTTTGTACCGTTTTCGTCTTACATATGAGCTATTTTTATGCTGTTTTTGCACTTTTTTGCTCTTGTTCCACTCTATGTCTTTGTTTTGCACCACTTTTGTCTTGTCTCTGCATCATTCTTTGTTGCTTTTGTGCAATTTTTTTTCTCGTCGTTGCCATTTTTTAAAATTATTTTTATGCATAAACTTTCTGCACACAAGTTTGTCACAGCTTTTCACTTTTATGTCATCTTCGTCTTGTTTTTGCTCTATTTTTCTCTTCATTTTGCCTTATTTCAGTGTGTTTTTGGACTTTTTTTTTTGCTTTTGCTGGTTTGTAATATTTTCTACAAACTAAAGAACCTCCTGCTTCACGTTTCCAGCAGCATCAAGAGCTCATGAATCAACACTTGATATGTGTTTTCAGGCAGAAAACTGCGTCTGAAACTGAGCTCGAACACGTTTAAAACACAGATTTAAAGTTAAAACAGATCAGTGTGGATGTAGCCTGTAATCCTCCATGTTAATCTCTAATAAATGTATAATAATTAATGTTAATTAGCGTACCGTGGCTGTGCAGGTCCCAGCCTCCTTTCTCACAGTCCTGATCAGAGCGACACGACGGTCTGCCTTTGGAGGGAACCTGGAATAGAAACACTGCTGCAAAATAAGAAGGTTCTGCTCAGCCCCGGGTGTAACTCCGTCCACGGTCACTTGCCTGCTGCTGGATTTGTAAATCAGGTTGCTCCGGTCCTAGCTCCTTTATCCTTTTTTTTCCTCCAGCGAACGCCTCGTAAAAGGATTATTTCGGAAAGAAACAACCGAATTTTCTTTTGCTGCCGCCATCATCTTCTGTCTGGTTGTTGTGGTCTGTCTGTCTCTCTCCGTATGTGTCTGTGTACGCTGTCAGGGGTGACTCTGATTGACAGGTATCATGAATCAATCAGATAAGATGAAAAATGACCACCCAAACACGCTGATTCGCCAAGAACGCAGAGAGCTGCGCACAGAGGACAATCTTTAAGTAACCAATTAGAGACCAGCATTAAGTCACATGAAAGCCAAAAGTTTTAGAATGTACATGCACGCTCAATTGGCAGGCGCCCCTCGCTATTGAAACGTGGAAAAGAACCCCGAAAAAAACCCAATATGGAATGGAAAGGCTTAAAAAAATAAAAATGAGACCCATTGTATGAGTGAACACTGTGCAGATGTGTTAATTACTTTAAACACGTATTTATGTTTACTGTGTCAATACCTTTTTCACAAAATCTTGATGGGGCGGCGCCCTGGCGCCCCCTATTAACAAGCCGTCACTGCATTATAATATAGGAAATGCTTAATATTTAAACAACTCGGCATGAAAGCACAAGAAGTTTCCAGTGCTTATGTGCTCTACTGTTAGTGGCTAACATTAGCATGTAGCTAACCAGCTCACTGCCAAATCTACTCCAGAATTCCAGCGCGAATTAGCGGATTAGACCCTCGAACAAGCCATCACAGTTCAAAAACTGTGAGTTGTAGTTTAAAAATTCTTTCAGAGTGACAAGCAGAATCAAGTTGGGAAAATTCTGATGTATTTTGGTGTCTGTTCTGTGTTTTCTACAGATTTACTGGCAGGCTAGATAGACTCACCCTTTCTGATTTTAGAGCTCACACATACTGGGAGTCAGTGAGAGTTTTGGTCGACACACTCTGAGCTCTGAAAATATTTATGAAAAAACATAAATCCTACAGCAATGAGACTCACACTGGGCGGAAGAGGACAGAAATACCTCCATTTCTGTCTTTTAATTGTTCATGTAGAGCGGAAACTGTGAGAAAGACACAAGGTTGGCTGCACGTTATTTAAACAAAAACAAAAATAATTCTAGTCAGTCACCCATTCTCGCTGGAGGTAAGGTTTCAAATTTTAGAAAAATTCATAAAACTTAAACTGCGACTGTGTCAGAACCGTAACAGACATGAAAACGCAGATTTACACGGCTAACGCTGAAAGCCTGGTGACTCGTTTAAAGTTCGAATGAAGTTTCTGCCGTAAAATCTGCCGGAGCTACAGGATTCATCAGCAACACTGGTGTTAGAGCTGCTAAACTGGTGTTTACTTTCAAACTCGCCTGCTGTCACCTTGGCAACCGGGCAGCTGTCAAAAGATCAAAGGCACATTCTGTTGATGATGTCACATACGTGTCATGATGATGTCACACCAGAGTTTACTAATGTAGGTGAAAAATTCTGGTCTGGTACTCCTTGAACTTGAAAGATCAAAGGCACATTTGTTGATGATGTCACATACGTGTCATGATGATGTCACACCAGAGTTTACTAATGTAGGTGAAAAAATGATCATGATGATCATCATCACACCTATATTTCTAACCTCTGGTGTGACATCATCATTTATGTCACACCAGAGGTTAGAAATAGAGATGAAATTCTACGGGCTACGGTTAGTGTTAGGTTTAGAGGTTTAGAATCAGCGTTAGGTTTAGGGGTTTAGGATTAGCGTTAGCTTTAGGGGTTTGGGATTAGCGTTAGCTTTAGGGGTTTGGGATTAGCGTTAGGTTTAGGGGATTAGGATTAGACTAGATGACGTCATCAAAAAACCCGCGATGTCCCATGATGTCTAAGCCACATCATGTCTCTCATGTCCCACCCCATCCGCCGGTCGCAGGAAGCTCCGTACAAGCTCTCGCCCGCGGTCGTACGAGGTGGGCTACGGTTAGGGTTAGGGGTTTAGGATTAGGGTTAGGTTGAGGGGATTAGGATTAGGCTAGATGACGTCATCAACAAACGGACGTCGCGGGGCATCCCACCCCATCCGCGGTCGCTGGAAGCTCCGTACAAGCTCTCGCCCGCGGTGGTACGGGGTGGGCTACGGTTAGGGTTAGGTATAGGGGTTTTAGCATTAGGCTGAGGTTTATGGGATTAGGATTAGGCGAGACGACGTCATCAACAAACGGACGTCGTGGCACATCTGTTTGTTGGTGACGTCGTCTAGCCTCACCGCTTCTGTTCCCAGTTTCTTTTCCTTTCCTTTCCTCTCCTGTCATGTGTCCTGTGCTGTGTCCTGTGTCCTGCCGTGTGTGTGTCTGTGTGTGTGTGTGTGTGTCTGTGTGCGTGCGTGCGTGCGTGCGTGCGTGCGTGTGCGTGCGTGTGTGTGTCCCCTCTGAAGAATCGCCACCTTATCGCGGTGGAGGGGTTTTAGTGTCCCTGTGATCCTGGGAGCTATGTTGTCCGGGGCAATCGCCCCTGGTAGGGTCTCCCAAGGCAAATTGGTTCTAGGTGAGGGACCAGACAAAGAGCGATTGTGAAAACCCTGATGACAAAGACGAAAGCCGCTACCTCGTCCAGACTAGGGAAACCGGGGCCTCTCCCCGGAGCCTGGTCTGGCCGGGAGCTGGTCACAGAGCACCTGGTGGCCGAGTCTTTGGGCCCCGTGGGGCTTGGTCGGGCACAGCCCTAAAAAGTAACACGGGGTCGCCGCCCGGTGGGCCCACCTTTCACCGGGCAGGAAATTGGGGTCGGGTGCTATGCCAACCGGGCAGTAGGCAGGAGCGGGCGTCGAGGCGAACCGCCCCCTGGTGGCGCTTTGAAGCATTTTTTAGTTTAATTTCCTACATTTTGAACTAAAAATATAAAGTTATTTACCATAATAAAACCCCACACGCAGCTCTGTGACTGAACGGTGCCTTCAGGGACGGTCAGGTTGGAATTACAGTCAGAAAAATCAACAGAAACAAACCTGCTGCTGTTCTTTAATCCTCACAATGAGAAGTTCTTCCTAGAGAATCTCGTCTGCTCAGACATTAAATTGAAATTGACTTGTTTAAAAATTGAATCGGCCTCCGTGTGTGTAATGTGAATGCAGAGCAGCGAGCCAGAGCGCTTTGATTTCTGTCTGCAGCAGCGACGGTTTGGAGGTCATGAAGGTACATTAACGTGAACTTCATGTTGACACACAAATTTCTTCAGAATGACTTGAAATGTGATAAATATGAAGACTAACTTTCCTTTCCCCTCTCTAAAAGAATTTTAAAAAAATCATAACACCTCTGCATATGTGTGTATCAGATCTGAAGACTTCATGCCTGATTTCAGAGTTTTCAGGTTTTTGAAGGTCCCTAAAATGAGCTGAAATTGAATTATTTTCAGGTGATGCTGCTTCCAAATGTTCCAAGGATTATCATCAGAGGAGACTATCTTAAATAATCAAGTTTCAAAGGTTTTTAAGAGGATTTTTTGACGATTTGTTGCTTTGACGAGTCTTCACAGATAATCAGACTTTTAACTTTTCGTAATTTTGGATTTATTTTGAAGTGTTTTTTGCTGTGACTAGTCCTACTTTTTATTCTGTACAATGTGATGAATGTTCTGTATGTTTATAATATCACGTGCAATATTACTTTGTATACATGAATAAAATCTGTGCAATATAGATAATAATTTGTGTAATCTTAATACGTATGTCAACATTTCCATTTGTGAAAGAATCTATGCATTACCATTGGTGTGTGCAATAATGTTATTTCTTGAAGCCGTACTTTTGTATATCTTGTATTATTTTGATCATTTTTAAATTTTTGAACTACCCTTTCAAAATGTTGGCACTGTCTTTGCTGCTGGAACAATTCAAATGTCCTCCCTGCTGGATTCACAAAAAATGTCTCATCTTATCTTCTGAGACATTTATTCCAAATATTTCCACTGAGTCTTGAGAGTCTAAGTGAGTCAGCAAGCATTTACAAAACTTTGAGCCTTCCGTGTCAAAGTGAAGAAAGATTTGAACAAAATAATGTCAACAGATATACAATCTAAAAAGGTCAGATTACCGATTGCATCAGTATTTACCTCATTGAAACCAGGGTTTCGTAGATACATCTTTGGCTGAATGCAAAGTTCTTTTTCTTTATATTCTCCTCTTTAAAGCAAAATCAAGTTGTTCCACATTAAAACAGAGAAATAAGGTGCCACGGAGTAAAAAAAAAAAAAAATATTGCGCACGAGATACTCATTCGTGCGCACGCTTTAGCTTAAACGTGTGCAGGAGATACTAAAATGTGCGCACGATATATTAAAAAGTGTGCACGTTTTAAGATAAAACGTGCACTCGAAATAAAGTTATTTACCACGTTTTGACTTGTCCTTGTCCTCGGCCACTACGGCTTCCAGTAGTGACATCAGATGTTTTCAAACACACACGCAATGGAGAGAAGAAGTGAGCTGGTTATCTTTTACTTCCACCTCGGAATGTCATATAATGACATTCTTGCTGCTCTTGCCACGAGAGATGGAATAATCCTAAGTAGGAGAACTTTGCTGCGCATACTAAAAGACAACAGGCTCAGCCGGCGGGAGGAGCACTCAGATTTGGGCCGTGTCATTTATTTCATACAGGAACAATTACACGGTCCGGGGAAGACGCATGGATATCGGTGGATATTCACTAAGTGCCAAGAAAATGGCCTAAAAGTCAAGAAGGAAGAAGTCCGACTCATACTGGCCGAACCGGATCCAGAGGGGTCATCTGTGCGGAGCTGTCCATGGTCCTGAATGTTGCGTACTGACCTTTTTACCAGAGCTGTCCGTTACTGAGTAGACCCCTTATTTAGTCCGTGACTGATTAGACCCCTTATTTAGTCAAACAAGCAAATCAAAATAAGAGTTTTATCTTAAAACGTGCGCACGTCTCAAGATATCGTGCGCACGTTTTAGTATCTCGTCAGCTCGATTTATATATTTTTTCCTCCGTGGCACTTCAGGGGCTCCGTACGTTTTTAATATAGGAAATGCTTAATATTTAAACAACTCGGCATGAAAGCACAAGAAGTTTCCAGTGCTTATGTGCTCTACTGTTAGTGGCTAACATTAGCATGTAGCTAACCAGCTCACTGCCAAATCTACTCCAGAATTCCAGCGCGAATTAGCGGATTAGACCCTCGAACAAGCCATCACAGTTCAAAAACTGTGAGTTGTAGTTTAAAAATTCTTTCAGCGTGACAAGCAGAATCTAGTTGGGAACATTCTGATGTATTTTGGTGTCTGTTCTGTGTTTTCTACAGATTTGCTGGCAGGCTAGATAGACTCACCCTTTCTGATTTCAGAGCTCACACATACTGGGAGTCAGTGAGAGTTTTGGTCGACACACTCTGAGCTCTGAAAATATTTATGAAAAAAACATAAATCCTACAGCAATGAGACTCACACTGGGCGGAAGAGGACAGAAATACCTCCATTTCTGTCTTTTAATTGTTCATGTAGAGCAGAAACTGTGAGAAAGACACAAGGTTGGCTGCACGTTATTTAAACAAAAACAAAAATAATTCTAGTCAGTCACCCATTCTAGCTGGAGGTAAGGTTTCAAATTTTAGAAAAATTCATAAAACTTAAACTGCGACTGTGTAAGAACCGTAACAGACATGAAAACGCAGATTTACACGGCTAACGCTGAAAGCCTGGTGACTCGTTTAAAGTTCGAATGAAGTTTCTGCCGTAAAATCTGCCGGAGCTACAGGATTCATCAGCAACACTGGTGTTAGAGCTGCTAAACTGGTGTTTACTTTCAAACTCGCCTGCTGTCACCTTGGCAACCGGGCAGCTGTCAAAAGATCAAAGGCACATTCTGTTGATGATGTCACATACGTGTCATGATGATGTCACACCAGAGTTTACTAATGTAGGTGAAAAATTCTGGTCTGGTACTCCTTGAACTTGAAAGATCAAAGGCACATTTGTTGATGATGTCACATACGTGTCATGATGATGTCACACCAGAGTTTACTAATGTAGGTGAAAAAATGATCATGATGATCATCATCACACCTATATTTCTAACCTCTGGTGTGACATCATCATTTATGTCACACCAGAGGTTAGAAATAGAGATGAAATTCTACGGGCTACGGTTAGTGTTAGGTTTAGAGGTTTAGAATCAGCGTTAGGTTTAGGGGTTTAGGATTAGCGTTAGCTTTAGGGGTTTGGGATTAGCGTTAGCTTTAGGGGTTTGGGATTAGCGTTAGGTTTAGGGGATTAGGATTAGACTAGATGACGTCATCAAAAAACCCGCGATGTCCCATGATGTCTAAGCCACATCATGTCTCTCATGTCCCACCCCATCCGCCGGTCGCAGGAAGCTCCGTACAAGCTCTCGCCCGCGGTCGTACGAGGTGGGCTACGGTTAGGGTTAGGGGTTTAGGATTAGGGTTAGGTTGAGGGGATTAGGATTAGGCTAGATGACGTCATCAACAAACGGACGTCGCGGGGCATCCCACCCCATCCGCGGTCGCTGGAAGCTCCGTACAAGCTCTCGCCCGCGGTGGTACGGGGTGGGCTACGGTTAGGGTTAGGTATAGGGGTTTTAGCATTAGGCTGAGGTTTATGGGATTAGGATTAGGCGAGACGACGTCATCAACAAACGGACGTCGTGGCACATCTGTTTGTTGGTGACGTCGTCTAGCCTCACCGCTTCTGTTCCCAGTTTCTTTTCCTTTCCTTTCCTCTCCTGTCATGTGTCCTGTGCTGTGTCCTGTGTCCTGCCGTGTGTGTGTGTGTGTGTGTCTGTGTGCGTGCGTGCGTGCGTGTGTGTGCGTGTGTGTGTCCCCTCTTAAGAATCGCCACCTTATCGCGGTGGAGGGGTTTTAGTGTCCCTGTGATCCTGGGAGCTATGTTGTCCGGGGCAATCGCCCCTGGTAGGGTCTCCCAAGGCAAATTGGTTCTAGGTGAGGGACCAGACAAAGAGCGATTGTGAAAACCCTGATGACAAAGACGAAAGCCGCTACCTCGTCCAGACTAGGGAAACCGGGGCCTCTCCCCGGAGCCTGGTCTGGCCGGGAGCTGGTCACAGAGCACCTGGTGGCCGAGTCTTTGGGCCCCGTGGGGCTTGGTCGGGCACAGCCCTAAAAAGTAACACGGGGTCGCCGCCCGGTGGGCCCACCTTTCACCGGGCAGGAAATTGGGGTCGGGTGCTATGCCAACCGGGCAGTAGGCAGGAGCGGGCGTCGAGGCGAACCGCCCCCTGGTGGCGCTTTGAAGCATTTTTTAGTTTAATTTCCTACATTTTGAACTAAAAATATAAAGTTATTTACCATAATAAAACCCCACACGCAGCTCTGTGACTGAACGGTGCCTTCAGGGACGGTCAGGTTGGAATTACAGTCAGAAAAATCAACAGAAACAAACCTGCTGCTGTTCTTTAATCCTCACAATGAGAAGTTCTTCCTAGAGAATCTCGTCTGCTCAGACATTAAATTGAAATTGACTTGTTTAAAAATTGAATCGGCCTCCGTGTGTGTAATGTGAATGCAGAGCAGCGAGCCAGAGCGCTTTGATTTCTGTCTGCAGCAGCGACGGTTTGGAGGTCATGAAGGTACATTAACGTGAACTTCATGTTGACACACAAATTTCTTCAGAATGACTTGAAATGTGATAAATATGAAGACTAACTTTCCTTTCCCCTCTCTAAAAGAATTTTTAAAAAATCATAACACCTCTGCATATGTGTGTATCAGATCTGAAGACTTCATGCCTGATTTCAGAGTTTTCAGGTTTTGAAGGTCCCTAAAATGAGCTGAAATTGAATTATTTTCAGGTGATGCTGCTTCCAAATGTTCCAAGGATTATCATCAGAGGAGACTATCTTAAATAATCAAGTTTCAAAGGTTTTTAAGAGGATTTTTTTGACGATTTGTTGCTTTGACGAGTCTTCACAGATAATCAGACTTTTAACTTTTCGTAATTTTGGATTTATTTTGAAGTGTTTTTTTGCTGTGACTAGTCCTACTTTTTATTCTGTACAATGTGATGAATGTTCTGTATGTTTATAATATCACGTGCAATATTACTTTGTATACATGAATAAAATCTGTGCAATATAGATAATAATTTGTGTAATCTTAATACGTATGTCAACATTTCCATTTGTGAAAGAATCTATGCATTACCATTGGTGTGTGCAATAATGTTATTTCTTGAAGCCGTACTTTGTATATCTTGTATTATTTTGATCATTTTTAAATTTTTGAACTACCCTTTCAAAATGTTGGCACTGTCTTTGCTGCTGGAACAATTCAAATGTCCTCCCTGCTGGATTCACAAAAAATGTCTCATCTTATCTTCTGAGACATTTATTCCAAATATTTCCACTGAGTCTTGAGAGTCTAAGTGAGTCAGCAAGCATTTACAAAACTTTGAGCCTTCCGTGTCAAAGTGAAGAAGATTTGAACAAAATAATGTCAACAGATATACAATCTAAAAAGGTCAGATTACCGATTGCATCAGTATTTACCTCATTGAAACCAGGGTTTCGTAGATACATCTTTGGCTGAATGCAAAGTTCTTTTCTTTATATTCTCCTCTTTAAAGCAAAATCAAGTTGTTCCACATTAAAACAGAGAAATAAGGTGCCACGGAGTAAAAAAAAAAAAAAATATTGCGCACGAGATACTCATTCGTGCGCACGCTTTAGCTTAAACGTGTGCAGGAGATACTAAAATGTGCGCACGATATATTAAAAAGTGTGCACGTTTTAAGATAAAACGTGCACTCGAAATAAAGTTATTTACCACGTTTTGACTTGTCCTTGTCCTCGGCCACTACGGCTTCCAGTAGTGACATCAGATGTTTTCAAACACACACGCAATGGAGAGAAGAAGTGAGCTGGTTATCTTTTACTTCCACCTCGGAATGTCATATAATGACATTCTTGCTGCTCTTGCCACGAGAGATGGAATAATCCTAAGTAGGAGAACTTTGCTGCGCATACTAAAAGACAACAGGCTCAGCCGGCGGGAGGAGCACTCAGATTTGGGCCGTGTCATTTATTTCATACAGGAACAATTACACGGTCCGGGGAAGACGCATGGATATCGGTGGATATTCACTAAGTGCCAAGAAAATGGCCTAAAAGTCAAGAAGGAAGAAGTCCGACTCATACTGGCCGAACCGGATCCAGAGGGGTCATCTGTGCGGAGCTGTCCATGGTCCTGAATGTTGCGTACTGACCTTTTTACCAGAGCTGTCCGTTACTGAGTAGACCCCTTATTTAGTCCGTGACTGATTAGACCCCTTATTTAGTCAAACAAGCAAATCAAAATAAGAGTTTTATCTTAAAACGTGCGCACGTCTCAAGATATCGTGCGCACGTTTTAGTATCTCGTCAGCTCGATTTATATATTTTTTCCTCCGTGGCACTTCAGGGGCTCCGTACGTTTTTAATATAGGAAATGCTTAATATTTAAACAACTCGGCATGAAAGCACAAGAAGTTTCCAGTGCTTATGTGCTCTACTGTTAGTGGCTAACATTAGCATGTAGCTAACCAGCTCACTGCCAAATCTACTCCAGAATTCCAGCGCGAATTAGCGGATTAGACCCTCGAACAAGCCATCACAGTTCAAAAACTGTGAGTTGTAGTTTAAAAATTCTTTCAGCGTGACAAGCAGAATCTAGTTGGGAACATTCTGATGTATTTTGGTGTCTGTTCTGTGTTTTCTACAGATTTGCTGGCAGGCTAGATAGACTCACCCTTTCTGATTTCAGAGCTCACACATACTGGGAGTCAGTGAGAGTTTTGGTCGACACACTCTGAGCTCTGAAAATATTTATGAAAAAACATAAATCCTACAGCAATGAGACTCACACTGGGCGGAAGAGGACAGAAATACCTCCATTTCTGTCTTTTAATTGTTCATGTAGAGCGGAAACTGTGAGAAAGACACAAGGTTGGCTGCACGTTATTTAAACAAAACAAAAATAATTCTAGTCAGTCACCCATTCTAGCTGGAGGTAAGGTTTCAAATTTTAGAAAAATTCATAAAACTTAAACTGCGACTGTGTAAGAACCGTAACAGACATGAAAACGCAGATTTACACGGCTAACGCTGAAAGCCTGGTGACTCGTTTAAAGTTCGAATGAAGTTTCTGCCGTAAAATCTGCCGGAGCTACAGGATTCATCAGCAACACTGGTGTTAGAGCTGCTAAACTGGTGTTTACTTTCAAACTCGCCTGCTGTCACCTTGGCAACCGGGCAGCTGTCAAAAGATCAAAGGCACATTCTGTTGATGATGTCACATACGTGTCATGATGATGTCACACCAGAGTTTACTAATGTAGGTGAAAAATTCTGGTCTGGTACTCCTTGAACTTGAAAGATCAAAGGCACATTTGTTGATGATGTCACATACGTGTCATGATGATGTCACACCAGAGTTTACTAATGTAGGTGAAAAAATGATCATGATGATCATCATCACACCTATATTTCTAACCTCTGGTGTGACATCATCATTTATGTCACACCAGAGGTTAGAAATAGAGATGAAATTCTACGGGCTACGGTTTAGTGTTAGGTTTAGAGGTTTAGAATCAGCGTTAGGTTTAGGGGTTTAGGATTAGCGTTAGCTTTAGGGGTTTGGGATTAGCGTTAGCTTTAGGGGTTTGGGATTAGCGTTAGGTTTAGGGGATTAGGATTAGACTAGATGACGTCATCAAAAAACCCGCGATGTCCCATGATGTCTAAGCCACATCATGTCTCTCATGTCCCACCCCATCCGCCGGTCGCAGGAAGCTCCGTACAAGCTCTCGCCCGCGGTCGTACGAGGTGGGCTACGGTTAGGGTTAGGGGTTTAGGATTAGGGTTAGGTTGAGGGGATTAGGATTAGGCTAGATGACGTCATCAACAAACGGACGTCGCGGGGCATCCCACCCCATCCGCGGTCGCTGGAAGCTCCGTACAAGCTCTCGCCCGCGGTGGTACGGGGTGGGCTACGGTTAGGGTTAGGTATAGGGGTTTTAGCATTAGGCTGAGGTTTATGGGATTAGGATTAGGCGAGACGACGTCATCAACAAACGGACGTCGTGGCACATCTGTTTGTTGGTGACGTCGTCTAGCCTCACCGCTTCTGTTCCCAGTTTCTTTCCTTTCCTTTCCTCTCCTGTCATGTGTCCTGTGCTGTGTCCTGTGTCCTGCCGTGTGTGTGTCTGTGTGTGTCTGTGTGCGTGCGTGCGTGCGTGCGTGCGTGCGTGCGTGCGTGCGTGCGTGCGTGCGTGCGTGCGTGCGTGTGCGTGTGTGTGTCCCTCTTAAGAATCGCCACCTTATCGCGGTGGAGGGGTTTTAGTGTCCCTGTGATCCTGGGAGCTATGTTGTCCGGGGCAATCGCCCCTGGTAGGGTCTCCCAAGGCAAATTGGTTCTAGGTGAGGGACCAGACAAAGAGCGATTGTGAAAACCCCGATGACAAAGACGAAAGCCGCTACCTCGTCCAGACTAGGGAAACCGGGGCCTCTCCCCGGAGCCTGGTCTGGCCGGGAGCTGGTCACAGAGCACCTGGTGGCCGAGTCTTTGGGCCCCGTGGGGCTTGGTCGGGCACAGCCCTAAAAAGTAACACGGGGTCGCCGCCCGGTGGGCCCACCTTTGACCGGGCAGGAAATTGGGGTCGGGTGCTATGCCAACCGGGCAGTAGGCAGGAGCGGGCGTCGAGGCGAACCGCCCCCTGGTGGCGCTTTGAAGCATTTTTTAGTTTAATTTCCGACATTTTGAACTAAAAATATAAAGTTATTTACCATAATAAAACCCCACACGCAGCTCTGTGACTGAACGGTGCCTTCAGGGACGGTCAGGTTGGAATTACAGTCAGAAAAATCAACAGAAACAAACCTGCTGCTGTTCTTTAATCCTCACAATGAGAAGTTCTTCCTGGAGAATCTCGTCTGCTCAGACATTAAATTGAAATTGACTTGTTTAAAAATTGAATCGGCCTCCGTGTGTGTAATGTGAATGCAGAGCAGCGAGCCAGAGTGCTTTGATTTCTGTCTGCAGCATCGACGGTTTGGAGGTCATGAAGGTACATTAACGTGAACTTCATGTTGACACACAAATTTCTTCAGAATGACTTGAAATGTGATAAGTATAAAGACTAACTTTCCTTTCCCCTGTCTAAAAGAATTTTTAAAAAAAATCATAACACCTCTGCATATGTGTGTATCAGATCTGAAGACTTCATGCCTGATTTCAGAGTTTTCAGGTTTTTGAAGGTCCCTAAAATGAGCTGAAATTGAATTATTTTCAGGTGATGCTGCTTCCAAATGTTCCAAGGATTATCATCAGAGGAGACTATCTTAAATAATCAAGTTTCAAAGGTTTTTAAGAGGATTTTTTTGACGATTTGTTGCTTTGATGAGTCTTCACAGATAATCAGACTTAACTTTTCGTAATTTTGGATTTATTTTGAAGGTTTTTTTTGCTGTGATTAGTCCTACTGTTTTATTCTGTACAATGTGATGAATGTTCTGTATGTTTATAATATCACGTGCAATATTACTTTGTATACATGAATAAAATCTGTGCAATATAGATAATTTGTGTAATCTTAATACGTATGTCAACATTTCCATTTGTGAAAGAATCTATGCATTACCATTGGTGTGTGCAATAATGTTATTTCTTGAAGCCGTACTTTTGTATATCTTGTATTATTTTGATCATTTTTAAATTTTTGAACTACCTTTTCAAAACTTTGGCACTATCTTTTTTTTTTTTTGTCTCCAAGTCCGCTCAAAAATGACACCAACCAACCATGGTGTCATTACTTAAAGCTGCTGTCCGGAGTTTCCGTTTGTTTTCAATTTATGTATCATTTTTTAACAAAGCTTAAATGTGTTAGTCTAGTTCGATACTATAATATAAAGTTAGTATAACGCGATATGAAAATTTATTCATGAACTCCGCCTTCCTCTCATAGACCCCCATGTTATTCCAAAAAGCGCCGGTCGCTGCCGACCAATCAAGTTCGAGCTTCAGCTTTGTCATGCTGTCAATCAACGGTTACGCGCACAGCAAGCAAGCCCATGCAGAGGTGGGCGAGCTACGCACTACGCAACCGCGCGCACATTTGTTTTGCTTGTGGAGGAGAGAGCATCAGGGCTCAGCAACTTCCAGAAAAGTTACCAATCCCACGGCTTGTCAGGCCAAGAGACTGCAGGACGTTTTTTGGCTCGGGGTGCTCGCCTCGCTCCCCGACCACGGCCTCCATGGCCCGCCTGACGGCTTCGTTTCGACGCCCGACCTCTGGAGGAAGATGTTGGGGCGTCTGGGACATACTCTTACACATACAGGAGTCATGCAATTCTGAACTCTAGATAGAAATAAATAAACAATGTAACACATATACAGGCGTAAATGCACTAAGTTTGATAAACAACGTCATCGAGAGGGATACACGAGTGTAATCACATATTGAAACTTTACTCGTTAGTCCTAGCAGATTCATGTTATTTTGGTATTAGGACAAGTTAGACTCAATACAGCATTCTAACGTAATTCCTTTATTATTTACTAAATGTACTAAATGCAGAAGAGTGGAAAACAGCAAAACAGGCCAGATGCTGCAGCACTCCGGGCACTCCTCTCATGTACTGTGCGCGTGCACAAATAAAGGGGCGAAATCAGAGGGAGGGAGGGTGGGACCAACAGTGTTTTGGGAGACGCTGCGATTCAAACTCCGGACAGCAGCTTTAAGCTTCATGCTATTTTTTTCTTCTTTGTGACTGCGACCGTCACCTGTCCTCATGGCAAATTAACCTATCATGTTTATTTCAAGCTGTTTCCTACATTATGCCACTGAGGGCTGTGCACACCCAAGTGAAACATAAAACAAACACAGGACAGACAGGAAGGTGAGGCATAGACAGTGTTCTAAGAGAAAAGGTGCATTTTATTTGTTTGTGCTCTTTAATTCACACCTTAAAACCAGTTACAAATCTAAGACCCTTCACAAACACCAGATACGACAGAATCCCAACTGGATCAATCATGAAGATGTCAGGAGACCACAAGAAGGATAGATAAAGCAGAGTGAGATCCACAGACACTAACCCAGCAACCTCCACTGACTCAGCGACCGGAGGAACAAACTGTACTGAGTTTTGGTAAGTGCCGGTGTGGTGGGTCTGGCATGCATGAAAACCTCCACCAAAAGGAGGGAACTGTCTCCTCCAGCCCAAGGAGGTCCACACAGCCCCCCCGCAGGAGCCACCGAGTGGACAGCCAGCCCAGGATCCCGGAGCGACCCCCACTGACACAGCCAGAGCCCCAAGGCCCACGCAGCAGAACGAGCCATAGCAGACCCACACGGCGCCCCACCGGCCCACAGCCCCACTTCCCCCACAACCACCCCCCCCCCCACTCCCCTGCAACCCGATTCCCCCTGCCCCCAAACTCCCGCCCCGCCACTTACCCATACCACCCCCCCTCCCCCACCATGCCGCCCCTCACAACCCACCCTCCCTCCCGCCAGACCGTCCTCCCCACCCCATCCAGCCACACCACCCACGCCACCCCTCCCACCCCCAAATCCGGGAGGCCACCCACTCGCTGGAAAACAGCACCAAGGGACTGGGCAACAGCACTGCAAGGGCAAACGAGCCCAGCCCACCCCCAGCCGCCCAGAGAGATGTGATCCTGAGGGAGGGAGGGAAGGAGAGGAAGGAGCACCAGGGGAGGTACAACAACCCGGGCCCTCGGGCACGGCAGGGAGAAGCCCCGGAGGTCACGCCAGTAAAGGATCACTCTCCCCGTCCCCGAAGCCCACCCAGGGTGTCGGGAGGGCAAACATTGAATTGGAATGGGCTAGGCCAGAACACCCCTGCCCACCGCACCCGCACTAGTATTACTGTAATGAGGTAAATAACTGTTATTATTCATTGATCTCCTTATTTATATCACCATCATTATCAGGATATATATTATATATCATATATGGAATATGCGCGAACACACTCGCACGCACTCACACACACGCACGCACACACACACACACTCCCTCCTTCATACACACAGAGAACAGCTATTTCTGCTTTCATTCCCATTTATTTTTACCTTTCTTCTCTCCCTTTTTCGTCTTTGTTGCATATATAATTGTTATTACTCATTATTAATGTTTGTTCTCTACTTTGTTTAACACTATCCTCTATATTGTAAAACTGACCTGTTTGTATGTCTTTTATGTTCACTGTTGTAATAATAATAATAATAATAAAAGAAAGAAAATCAGGGTTGTACCAAAAGGGAGAAAACTTACAGGGCTCCAATTTGGACTTTGTAATTTCTAATGCCTTCCACCAAGCGGTCAAGGTGGAGGAAATCATTGGGTTTTTAAAACAGTTCTGTCATTTGATGGATGTTGTAATAAATAGTATGTCTGAAAGTCTGATGCTATTGCAATCCTTCTGTTCTAATTCTAACCAACAGTTGGCATCTCCGTTAGGTTGTGTCCATAGAATAAGATATTGTAGCTGGTTAGCTAAATAATAATGCATAAAATTTAGTGCCTCTCGACCTCCTTCGGATTTACTTTTCTGAAGAGTAGATAGACTGATTTTTGCTTTTTTATTATTCCAGTAGAATTTTGTGATAGCCGAGTCCAGGGACTGGAACCAGTTGGACGTTGGTTTGAATGGAATCATTGCAAAGAAGTAATTCATTTTTGGTAGGATTTTCATTTTAATAGTAGCTATTCGTCCCATAAGAGATATAGGGAGATTGTTCCAGCGCTGTAGGTCATTGGTGATGTTATCCAGTAGTGGGGCAAAATTTAAGTGAGTTAATTCAGATAATTTAGGTGAAATTTTTATGCCTAAGTATTTTAAGTTGCCTGTAGGGAAAGAGTAGTGAGGGTCCTGGTCTGCAGGATTCCATGAATTTTCTGTGATCGGAAGTAATGTTGATTTTGTCCAATTTATGGAATAATCTGATAACTGTGAACATTTAGTTAAGTTAAATACTTCCCTTAATGAAGTAGCCGGTTTTTGTAAATAAAGTAATATATCATCTGCGTATAAATTAATTTTGTGTTCTGTTGCCCCAGAGCGGATTCCTTGGATCCTGACATCCTGGCACACAGCTGTTGCCAACGGCTCAATGAATATCGCAAATAATAGAGGAGAGAGTGGGCAGCCCTGTCTGGTGCCTCTCTGTAAGGTGAAGGTCTTTGAGGCGATTCCATTAGTGGTGACAGTAGCTTTGGGAGAATGGTATAGTGCTAACACCCAGTGAATAAATGACTCTCCAAAGCCAAGTTTATTTAGAGCAGCAAAGAGGAAGGACTGGGCCTGGGATCTTTCTGCATGGAGTTTGCATGTTCTCCCTGTGCATGCGTGGGTTTTTTCCGGGTACTCCGGCTTCCTCCCACAGTCCAAAAACATGCTGAGGTTAATTGATTACTTTAAATTGCCCGTCGGTGTGAATGCGAGTGTGATTGTTCATCTATGTATGTAGCCCTGCGACAGACTGGCAACCTGTCCAGGGTGTCCCCTGCCTTCGCCCGAGTCAGCTGGGATAGGCTCCAGCACCCACCGCGACCCTAGTGAGGATAAAGCGGTGTATAGAGAATAGATGGATGGATGGAAAGAGGAAGGACCAGTTAACTTTGTCAAAGGCTTTTTCTGCATCCAGCCATATGATAACTGCCTTTTTGTCCTGCCGTTGTGACATGTTAATCAAATTTAAGAGCCTTCTTACGTTGTTGGTAGAGTGTCGACCTTTAATAAAGCCAGTTTGATCATTATGTATAATTGTTGAAATTACTGTCTCTCGTCTAGATGCCAAGGCCTTTGCAATAATTTTGATGTCGGTGTGAATTAGTGATATCGGGCGGTAGCTTGACGGAAGGGTAGGGTCTTTATCGGGCTTTAATAAAAGTTTAATTGCTGCTGTGTTCATGTGAGGCCGTATGTGACCATTGGTTTTAATTTGTGTTACTAATCTAAAAAACAGTGGTGCAAGTATTGACCAGAAATGCTTCAAAAATTCGGCCGGGAAACCGTCCGGGCCTGGTGCCTTACCATTAGGCATACTGTCTTGAGCACTGGACAGCTCATTTATGGACAGTGGAGCATCTAGGATATTTTTGTGTTCAGTAGATAACTGAGGCATATTTAAACTACTGAGAAATGCCTCAATATGCTCAAGGTTGGGTTTATTACTTTCTGAATACAGGTTCCAATAATAAGTGTAAAAAATATGATTAATTTCTTCTGGCGATTGCGTATACTCACCAGTTGTCCCTTTTATCGCTGTTATGAGAGATTTTTCCCGATTGCGTTGGAGTTGGTTTGCAAGAAATTTACCTGATTTGTTATTATGCTCAAAGTTGTTGTATGTCAATTGTTGTATTATAAACTCGGTCCTTTTGGATAACATATCATCTAGCTGTATTTTGTAATTCAGTCCATATCTGATTATTTGGGTTTGTTGTATATTCATCAGTTAGTTGTTTAATTTTATCTTCCAGATCTTTTTCTAATTTTTGATCTTGTTCCTTTTTCAAAGATGAATATGAAATAATTTTACCTCTAAGTACTGCTTTCCCTGCTTCCCAGAGTAAAGATGGAGATGAGTTTGGGGAATCATTCATTTCCAGATAGTCTGCCCACTCGCTCCTTATGATCTTATCAAACTCTTCATCTTTTAACAGTGAGATGTTAAAACGCCATGCTGGAGGTGGTTTAAAGGTGAGGTCAGTTTGTAAGGACAGGGAGACTGGTGCATGGTCGCTGATAATAATGGGGTGTATTCTTGTAGAAGTTTTCTCGGCAATAGAATTATTTGTAAGAAAAAAAATCAATTCTTGAAAATGATCGATGCACCGAGGAATGGAAGGTGAATTCCTTCTTTGTTGGATTTTTTAGTCTCCAGCCGTCGCAAAGGCCAAAATCATCCATATATTCCTCTATTACTTTAGCAGATTGTGATTGCCTTGTATGTGTTGTGTTATTGGAGCGATCTACTGATGGATTTAGGACTGTGTTGAAGTCTCCTCCAATGATAACAGTTGAATTTGCTGTTAACTCAGATAGTTAAGAGAAAAATGAATGAAAAAAGGCCGGATCATCATTATTAGGGGCGTACAAATTCCCAATCGTATATTCTTTATTGACCAACAGTAGTTGGTCTAGTGAAATACTGAGACAATTTACTCACTGTAAAACTCAAGTCTGGCCTTGTACAGGTTGCTAGGTATATTAAGCTCCCAACTGCCTCTCTGTATTTCTTCATATCATCCATTAATTTAGCATCATCACTGTAGTCAAGTTTCTGTTCACAAGGGGTAGCTCTGGACTTACATTTTGACATGTCAAATCTCTCCAGTATTTTCTGTACATATTTACATTGTGACATCTTAACACAATCTGCAGACTGTTGAAAGTCAATACCCAGAAAATGTTTACCTAGGTCTTTCATTCTGAACTTGGACTTCAACATTTCTTTAACACGTTGCAAGACATTGTCATCACTGGCAGCAATAATCAAGTCATCTACCCATATAATCATGTGCACTTTTTTCTTGTTCAGTCATTTTGCTGTAAACACAATGATCAGCTGGATTTTGTACAAACTGCATCTCACACAAAAAATCATGCAACATTTTATTCCAGTTGCGCCCTGACTATTTTAGACCATACAGGGATTTTTCTAGTTTGCACACTAGTTTGTCACCTTCTTTTGTTGCAACTTCATAACCTTCAGGTTGTTCAATGTAGATCTCACACTCAATTGGTGCTTGTAAATACGCTGTTTTTACATCCATCTGGTGGACAACTAGATTCTCTTGTGCTGCTTTCTGTGCTAGTACCTGGATACTGGTCATGTTGGCTGTAGGAGAGAAAGTCTCATCATAGTTTACACCTTTCTTTTGGCTAAATCCTTTGGCTACATATCGTGCTTTGTATTTGTCTGATCCGTCAGTGTTCTTTTTCATTGCATAGACCCATTTACCCCCCACTACATCTTTGCCCTTGGGAAGAGTGGTCAAGGTAAAAGTTACATTGTCTTGTAATGACTGCATTTCTTCATCCATAGCATCAACCCATTGTTTTGCATTAGCTGAGGTAACTGCTTCTGTGTATGTTTGAGGAGCATTACACAGGAGTCTGTAACAGTAGTCAATATTGGCAATATCCTCCTCAAAACCACATGCATGATCACCATAATAATCAGGCTTTCTTCTCTCCCTGTCAGGATAACGTCTCTCAGCAGGTTTGTATTCTTTCTCTCTACCTTCTTCATTTTCTATCTTCACTGTTTGAGCATTGTGCTCATCTTTCACATTTGCCTCATTGTTTGTAAACACTTCCTGGCTTCCTGCTGGCGGTGGGCTAACTGATGTGATCGTCACAGATTTTCTCTAATTGTGAATGTCATAATCATCTTCAGCATCCAGTACCTCCTCATTCTTTTTAACTACAAACTCTACAAGTCTGTGTTTTTGTACTTTCCTAGTGCTGGGATAGTACACTATGTAAGCAGGACTATTCCTATCATATCCAATAAAAATGCCCCTCTCACATCTAGAGTCCAACTGTCCTTTTTGTTGTTTGTAAGAATAACACACTTGTCCAAACTTCTGCATTCTAGCAATGTTTGGTCGCCTGTCTGTTAACACGTAGTAAGGTGTCCGTTTTGTGCGATTATTAAAGCACCTATTTCTCACCACAGCAGCTGTCTGGACAGCATAGGTCCACAGCATCTTTGGTAGCTTGCTTTCTATGAGCATACACCTGGCCATCTCAAACAAGGTTCTCCAATTGCGTTTCGCTGTACCATTTTGGTGTGGAGAATATGGGGCAGAGGTCTCATGCCTAATACCCATCTTGCACATTAATGCTTGGTACTCTCTGCATGTGTACTCTGTGCCATTGTCCGATCGCATACATTTTATTTTGCCATAAGGCGCCACATCAGCAATGAATCTTTCAGTAGCTTGTACAGTGTCACTTTTGCATTTCAAAAAGTAAATGAAAATTGCACTAGAGTAATCATCTGTAAAAGAAAGTGCATATTTATGACCATCTTTAGACACTGGGTCTTTTGGACCGGCTAAGTCAGTGTGCACCATGTCCAGAGGTGCTTTAGCCCTCATATCTGGCCTTCTGTTCCAAGTTTGAACAAATTTCCCCTGAGTGCATACTTCACAATGTGAAACAGGTTTGTTACCCTCATTCTTACTTTCCATTCCATCTACAACATTTCTCAGCTTATTTATATCTGCATAATTGCAGTGACCTAGGATTTCATGCCAACTTTGCAAATCAAGGCTTTTCTTACACTGGTCATTGGTTTTACATGTTTTCTGATGTGTGTAGATAATAAAGCTTGTTGTGTACGTGTATGGGGAATTTGGTACCATCTCTGTGAAGCAGAACATTTTTCTTCTCACGGAAGGTCACAGTGGCTCCGCTGGAAGTGGCAGCTTTCACAGAAAATATATCCTGTGGGTAAGTCGGGATGTATAAGGCACCCCTGAGTGTTGTTCGGAAGCTCCTGCCCCCGTTGTCGATGAGCCACACCTCCGCATCACCTCTGCACTTGGCGACTCCATTGCACCTGGAGCCGTCAGCCAGCTCCACGCAGTGCGTCCCAGCTTGGAAACTGCTGTTAGACTTCTTGAACTTTGCGATGTCCTTGATTATATGGGACGTCGCACCTGCATCCACCATCAGGCCCCTCCTCTTGACATTTTGCAGTGGTACCTCTGAGTCGCGCATGCGAAATGCATACTCCTTGCCCCCAGTCTCGTCGGCTGCTTTCTGTGCGTTATCCCGCTGCTTGTTTCGTCTGCAGCTTGCACTGTTGTGCGTGTTGCTTTTGCAGAGATGGCACCACTCTTTGCGCGAACAGGATCTAGCTATGTGGCCATTTGCACCACACTTGTAACACACGATGGCCGTATTACCATTGTCCCTTGCTCCAGAGGGCACACGCTTTGTGCCAAACTGTGATCTTGGCTTTATGACATTGTCCTCAGACACAGTTGTGCGCATGTTTTCAACATCCTCATAACTTCTGAGCTTTGTCTTAAACCCAGCAAAAGTCATTTTGGCTTCAGTCTCGCTCTGGGTTACATGTATGGCAAACGGTTTAAATGTCTCTGGTAATCCTTTCAGCACCATTGCTATTAAAAGTCCATCACTGAGCATTTCACCTGCGTTTCTCAGGGCTGTAATCGCAGTCTCTGCTCTGATGACATACTCAATGACATTTTCGGTGGGCGATTTTTGCAGTGAGGTTAACTCTGTGTACAGGTTAATTATTCTGGGCTTTCCTTTTCCAGCATAGTACTCGCGGAGAATCTTCAGCGCACCGCGTCCATCATCTGCTGATTCTCGCATCACCAGCGACAGGCTCTTGTCATCCAAAAACTGAATGAGCTCCGCGTAGGCCTCGGCGTTTTTCCCGTCCTCTTCATTGTCTGTATCGGGTTCATTTAGGATTGTCTTTTAATCTTTCAAGACATAGATGGCCCAAAAACTTGGTTTCCCATATCTCATAATTTTTCTCATCACTATCAAAAACGAGCCTCGCCCAGCGGCTACTTGTCGATTCTCTTTCCTTTCTGCTCATACTCAAACTCTCCGGTGCACGCAGTACAAGTGCGACTTTCACCTGGCAGGTCACTCAAATTCTGCGTTATGAGATTCTGGGCCCATAACCTGTTAGCAGAGTATCTATTCGCAGCGTTAAATGTGGCACACAACACAAGACAAGCGTTCCATATTGAGTGAGCGCCCGCACCCACGGGCTCACCTGTTTTATTGATTACACACAGCATACCTGTGGACAATTCCCTCATTAGGGTCACGTGATGCGAAGCGTCAAAACAAACAAACTGGGGAATCATGAATCCAATAAAAATAAAAACAAAATTACTGCATATTTGTAACGAACAAAATGAAATGAGAGCACATCTCAACATAAATATTTTCCAAAAAATGAGAAACATCTTCCAAAAAAATCCTAAAAATATCTAAAGTGATTACATATATTTCAGTAAAACTTCTAATATTTTCTTTAAGAACATTCACATAAAAATCAACCAAAATCCTGTGAATTTCAGTGGATTTTGGTTGATTTTTTTGTGAATGTTTAGAAATATTTTTAACTTTTCTTTAATTCCACCTAAAAATGTTCAAAGATTTCCCAAAAATTTTGAAAACGTGGACATCAGAAGTTTCACTGTGAAAATATATTTTTTTCCCACATTTTCTAACTTTAAAACGAGTCAATTTTGAAACGCAGGACAGGGTTAATTAGTCACGTGATAAGTATTTTGTATTATATGAAGTTAAAATATATTTTTTAGTCGTTTTCTAATTCTCCAGGATTAAGGACTGGATAAAGCTATGTGTAGAGAATGGATGGATGGATGAAATTTGAGGCTGTTTGAAGATAAATGTTAGGGATGCTGCGAAAAATCCGCTCCAGCTTTTCTATCAAGCACTGACTTCTAACACACGAGGAGAGGGCAGGGGGAGCTCACATGACAACAACAACCGGAAGAAAACAGTCTGTGGAGGGGAGGGAGCTCACGGAGAGTGAAAAAAATGTCAGCACCGTGGCAATGCTTCATCATCAAAGATGAAAAAGTTGGAATGGCGGAATGCAAAACGTGTTACGCAGAAGTCTCACGCGGTGGCGCCGATGCAGGTCGGTTCAACACAACAAACCTTATCAAGCATTTGAAGAAATACCACACGGTCGAACATGCAGAGTTTCTGCGGACCTCGGCAGCAAAGAAGCAACACCCCTCCGGCTCCTTCACACAGCCAACGTTATCCCAAACACTTGAAAAATGTGAACTCAAATGAGACAGCAAAAAGACAAGAGAAATATCAGAAAAGATTGTGCAGTTTATCATGCTTGATGACCTGCCTCTGTCAGTAGTGAGTAATGTCGGATTTCAACGCTTAAACACCTTGAGCCTCGCTATGTTATACCTTGGCCGTCCTCCCTCACTGAAACAGTTATCCCCCAGATGCACAAAGAAGTTCGAGATTTCCTTCTTGCACGTTTGGAGACGGCTTGTGCTATTAGTTTTACGACTGACATTTGGAGTGCAAGCGCGAGTCCGATGTCATTATTGAGTCTGACCGCACACTGGGTGGACGCTAAGTTTACCTTGAGAAGAGCAGTGTTACACGCACGCGAGCTTAGAGGTTCACACACAGCTGACGCCATCACGAGAGCCATGGAGGAGATGCTACGTGAGTGGAAGGTTGACAAAAAGAAGGTCCATGTAGTATTGAGAGACAATGCTGCTAATATGAAAAAGGCAATGGATCAGCTCGGTGTGCCAAGCTTAGGGTGCTTTGCTCATACTCTACAGCTCATAGTCCATGAGGGGGTCTTGTCACAACAAGCTGTAAATGATGCACTTGCCACCGCGAGAAAAATAGTGGGGCACTTTAAACATTCCCCCTTGGCCTATTCACGACTTGAGGACCTGCAAGAAGAGCTAAATATCACACCCAAGCATCTGCAGCAAGATGTCCAAACAAGATGGAACAGTACCAAGTGTATGATTGACAGCCTTCATCAGAAACAGGCACTGCATGCATATGCATCTGAACACAACCTGCCAGGTATTCTAACAGGAAACCAGTGGAGCCTGTTAGAGAAGACATCGAAGGTTCTGGCCCCCTTTCAAGAGCTAACCACTAATGTCAGTGCAGCATCCGCCACCACAGCTGAAGTCATCCCCTCTGTTAATGTTCTGATACGGTTTCTCAGTAAGGACAGCGAAGATGACCAGGGGATTCAAACAATGAAAGCCACCCTTTTAGATGGAGTTCTCAGACGTTTTGGTGACGTGGAATCAGAGCCCTTATATGCCTTGGCAACGCTCCTGGATCCTCGTTACAATGACAAGGAAAAATTATATTTAATTGTTGTATTTCTTAAGCCTTATCTGATGTGTGGGAGACAAACTGTATGGTAATAATATGACTGTGTTGCCTATGTGTTGTATCACTGTGTTTACATTATTTGCTAGGGGTGTCCTGATCTGACTTTAGTCATTTTCACTACAGATACTGCTGCCTTGATTACATATTGGGGGGAAAAAACAACCTAAATGTACTGTATTATTTATATATACATCAGTTACTTCACGAATGCAGACACCTTGAGACATGCAAAGGAGGCATTAAAGGCAGAGGTGGTTAAAACTGAAGAGGTGCTGAACACCAGCCCCCCCCCCCCCCCCCATCTGACCAAGCTGTGTCTGAGGCAGCAGAGAAGGCTCCACGGATGGAAGGTGCAGGCAGCAGCCTTGGCAGCATCTTCGATGAGATACTGGAGGAGCACAGAGCAGTAGCAGGTCCATCTATGCAGATCACCCCAGGAGCAATGCTTGAAATAGAGAGCTACCTCAGCGAGGGTCTTCTTGAGCGTAAGAATAATCCTCTCCATTACTGGGAAGTCAACAGGGCTGGATTCCCCACGCTGACCAGAACAGCAGCTAAGTTCCTCTGTGCTCCCTGCACGAGCGTTGAGAGTGAGAGACTCTTTAGCACAGCGTCGATTATTATCGATGAGACAAGGAGGAGGCTGACAGCTGAGCATGCTGAAATGTTCATATTCTTGAAAAAAAATCTCCACTCCATGCTGCAGGAAGTGGAGTAGGAGGAGTTCATTAATGACTGATCAATTTTTGTTTCTCAGTTTTCACTCAGTTTAGTTTACTGTTTGACTGCATCGTGTTGCACTGAATTGAGATTTGAGCCCTGGACTTTGAACAGTTGGCCAGTTGACCTAGGTTTGGTCCCTGCAGATCTAAATTTTGCACTAGCACAAGACTGCCACTGGCAGCAGACATGTTATTATGACAGAGATGTTATTCATTTTTATTTATTTTGTGCCTATTTTATGTTAAAATTTAAATATTTAATAAATGGTTTAAACTTTGTTATAATAACTTACTGTTGTGGTCTATTCATCTTGGGAAGGATGTTATTTTCATTTTGAGTGATGTCACTTGATCAAACCTTTTCTTTTATATTACACTACAAAATAAGTTTAAAAAAAAAAGTGAACCTAATGGTCAAAACAGAGAGACAAAAATATGCGCTGTATCGGATCGGTTCTAGGGCTTAAATATTGGTATCGGATCGGAATCAAAAAAGTAGGATTGCAGCATCCCTAATAAATATCTCAAGAACAATTCTAGATAAAAGCCTGAAACCTTGACTTGTTTGTCTTGCTAACATCAGCAGATCAGATTGCTGTCAAATACAGCAGTCGAAAAAAGTTTTTGGACATCCCATACATTTGTGAAATACTGCATTAAGAATCACTTTGAGGTCTTCAAGAGTAATTTATTTCAGTACAATCATAAAACTAAACATCCTAAAAAAGACATTGGAAACTGAAAATTGACTGGTTCCATAAAATGAGAAATTTGGTAGAATTTAGTTTCGTTAATTTTCTTGTAAACAAACAAAAAAAATTATCATTTGTATTTGTGTCTGTCTGATGCAGCCACACCCTTAGAAACACACACAAAAAAAGACTTAACAAATATTTCGTGATATTTAAGATTGTGTAAAAATTTTCAGGGTGTCTGAAAACTTTTTTTCCCCTCACTGTATCTGTCAAAGCATGAAAATGTGCCGTTATAAAAATGCCACTATCTCAAGACACATATATGTGGTCAGCTTATTTGATCTACTTGTTCAGTATTAGAGATTCTTCATCATTATCGATAGATCGATAGACAGATAGATATGAATCCTACAGTCAGTAATCTCCTAAATTAATTATGATTAATCATCAGAGAATCACTGAACCAGCTCTGCATCTAATGGGTTCCTGCAGTCCAGAGGGATCTGAGGAACGATTAAGGTGGTAATCAAGGAAATTCACCCTGCTGCTCACTGCCTCCATCCATCCTGCCTCTATCCCTCTACCACTGATAATTCATTTAACTGAGTAACCACTTTGAATGGTTTCATTAATTTACAGTCACATCTGTAAACGACAGCTTTCCTCTTAACGGATTTTGCAACGAAGCAACGAAGACACCAAACAAGAAATTAGACCTGAATTCTGTGAAGCCGGATCTCAAGGACTTTAAGTTTGTGGAGGACTTCATGAACTTTTACTGAAACCTGCATCAAGAAATCTTCTTGGCAGGGGTTCAGTCTGTGTCCAGTGTGCATACGCTGGTGTCGTTGTAGGGTTCCTTGTTGGTTGGACGTTGGTCCAGACTGGTCAAAGCAGCACTGTTCACCATTGGCAGAGTGCTGACAAGTCTGAGAGTTTTGTCCATCTGTTCCGTTCTGCTTGGAAAACAAACACACAAACACAGAGAACGTCAGTGTTTCCTGCAGCATTGAAGAACTGATGCCTTGCCTGAGATACAGAGTGCCCCAAATTACATCTGAAGACACTTTTACCTGTTGGAATTTAACATTCAGTTGTCTGATTACATCACAATTCCTAATCCAACCTACATCCCCAGATTAACCTGGACCAGATTTCTGTGTCAAAACGAATACAGGTCAGACTGAACGATAGCTGATAATGTGTTAACAGAATTCAACTGACCGCAGTTGTTCAAAACAGTTTTGAAACAATTTTGCAGCAATAGCCAAAATTATCCAATACATATATTGTGTGTACACTGTGACTGAGACCAGTCTTTACATACCTCACTGTGACACTGATTGAATGCTTTCTTTCTGGTGTGGATCTGTTGGTGTCGTTTCAGGGAATACAAAGTTGTGAAAGTCTTCTTACACTCATCACATCTGTATGGTCTCTCCCCAGTGTGGACACGTTGGTGAACTTTGAGGTATGCAATGTTGCTGTAGCGCTTCCCACACTGGTCACAAAGGTATGGTTTAATCCCAGTGTGGGTCACTTCATGAGCTTTTAACTGTGAATACAATACAAATAGTTCGCCACAGTGATCACATACGTACACATCATGTCCAGTGTGGATGCGTTGGTGACGTTTTAAGCTCTGTTGGTCGTTGAAAGTTTTTTCACAGGAGTCACAGCGGTACCGCTTTCTACCAGAATGGGGGCATTGATGGATCAACAACTGTTCATGTTGAGTAAAGGTTTTCACACACTGATCACAGTTGAATGGTTTAACCCCACTGTGAATGAGTTGATGACTTTTTAACTGACTCTTGTGAGTAAAAGCCTTTCCACACTGATCACAGCTGAATGGTTTCACTCCACTGTGACTGAGTTCATGTCTTTTTAACCGAGTCGTGGAAGTAAAAGTCTTTCCACACTGATCACAGCTGAATGATTTGGCCACAGTGTGAATATGTTTGTGAATTCTTAGCTTTGTTGCTGTGATAAAAGTCTTGCCACATTGCTCACAACTGAGTGATTCATCTCTTTTTGCTGTTGTTGCCGAACCATCCTTATCCTCCTCAGAGGTCCGACATCTCACTCCATTGCTGCGTTTACATTTCTGTAGCAAAAGACAAAGATAAAAACAGAGGCAGTGATGGAAGAGCAATCATGAAAAAATTGAACCTAAAAGTCTCAATTCCATGTAGTTGGACATGAGGCTGAAACAATATCAAGAATCTGCAGACATGCTAGCAGCTTTGTCATTAGAAACCTAGAAATGTGTCAACAGCACACTCAATGTCTACAAATCTATTTCCACAGGCCGATAGTTTTCAGCTTTCTGCACGGTAGTTTTAGAATATTGGGTAGTAAAATCTGTTGATCACCATGAAAAGCAAAGCAGAGCTGGGACTGATGGGATTATACCACCAGGATCTCTTGATCCGCAGACTTTCCGTTAAGTTACATTACTGGAGAAATGTACAATATGAAAAGCATACAACATCAATGTCCAGATTTAGGTCTTAATGGCAGCAGGGTCAATTCAGACCACCAACACTTTCTAGTTTCTCCTAGGGGATCAGATGTTGATACCAGTCCAGAAAAGATCTGTAATTCTGCCACTGAATTCTGGATTTGACCTCAACGACCAGGGCAATTTCTTGTGCAGCAGTTACACAAGCGTTCACCATCAAAAAACAAAACAGTAAAACAATTAAAGGAATAGCAACGATTAAAGGAAATGTTTTAAAAATGTAAAAAGCACAGTAAAACAATTACAAGCAAAATTAAAGCTGCAAGCAGCGATGGACGGGTCCTCGCATCCACGCTGGTCGGCGAATCCACGCACGTCCACCAGGTGGCGCTGTGACTGAGTGTATGTCGGCCTCTGAATCGCATGTGGACCAGAGTCTGATCACACATGTAACATTTCAGCCAGATTGGAGCATGTTCAGAGCAGTTATAAAGCATTTCCTGTCTATCCACCAGGTGGCACTGCGACTGAGAGTGTATTTCAAACAGTGGATGTGATGAGAGTTGGACTCTGATCAGTCATGTAAAGTTTGAGGCTGATTGGAACATGTACAGGCTACTTATAAAGCATTTCCTGTCCATCCAACAGGTGGCGCCACGACTGAAAGGGTATGTTGGCCTATGGAATTGATCAGGATTGCAGTGTGATTACACATGTAAAGTTTGAGGCAGATTGGTGCATTCAGAGGATAGTTATACAGCAGCTGTTGCTTCATGGCGAAGCATCAAAACTCTGATGGTCGCCACGGCCACACCATTTGGCTTCTGGTTGAACTTGTGATAAGTTTTCATCACCAAGTCCTGCTGTGTGGACTGACAAAATTTCAGGTCTCCTGGAATTATCCCCGAGGAGGTAACTCTCAAAAATGAGAAATATCATCAAAAATCTCACAATTAATCCAAGATGGCGTACTTCCAGTTGGATTTAGGGCATGGCTCCAAGAGGCTTTTTTGTGCATCCTGATGTGCTCTCTAGGCCTCCCAAATTTTATGGATGGAGTTGAAACGTGCTGGGGGGGGGCTGTTTGTTAAAAAGTCTGCAGGGGGCGCTATAGCATGTGCAGTGCCGAGATGCATACGGTGTCGTTCCTTGGGTCGATGGTGATGTGTGTGGTAATTTTAGTGAGCGTTGGAGTATTCCTAACCTGTCAAACAGCACTTTGTTTTGCATGGCGATATTTGGTTGCTACGGCAACAGCGTTGCATGAAATGTCACACCCTTCACAGTGTGTGATTGTCAAGAGGTGGAGACTCGGCTGACCAATTTACAGCATGATATCACCAAGTTTGGGGCCATTGTACCTGAAAATATAAGGCCTTAAACTTACTATTACCAACAGGTGGCGCTATGACTTTTTCAGAATTTATGAGTGTGGATGTGTTCAGACTGGACCTGGTGTCCATCATGTGAAGTTTGGGGCAGATAGGATCTTGTTCAGCTGAGATATGAATCATTACATTTTCATGGCGAAACATCAAAATTGGTTTGGCCGCCACAGACACGCCCTTTGATGACAAGTCACCATTTTCACTGGGATGCATCATCAATGTGTTCAGCCTGTTGTCATCGCATTTCAGGTGAATATGATCAACTGGGTAAGAATAGGGCATGAAAGTGTAAACGATGTCTATTTCCTTAAATATCCCTATGTTAGTTAGTTAGTTAGTTAGTTAATAGTTTATTTCAGGCAATGACTTTCAGACAACATGATTTCAATGCAGGTATCATTTACACAACAGTAACTGGACAGGTAATACATGTGCTCACATAGCCTATATAGAGTGCCTGAAAGGCATGTAAAGTTTCAGGCAGATTGGAGCATATTGAGAAGAATTAGACACCACTTCCTGTTTCATGGCGAAGGATCAGTATTTTGAGGGGCCGCCATGGCCACACCTTTTGGCTTCTGGCCGAGTTTTTGATAACTTTTCATCAGAAAGGTCTGGTGCATGTACTGACCAAATTTCAGATCTCTCAGACTTAACCCCTCGGAGCTATTAATTTTCAAACATTTACAGCAAATCCAAGATGGCCGACTTCCTGTTGGGTTTAGGGCATGGCTGTGATTGTGTTTTTGTTGGGTCCTGATGTGGTGCATATGCGCATCAAATATTGTAGCTGTAAATGAAACATTGTGGCAGTTGGCCTCATGACCACTTTTTCAATTTTGTGGGGGCGCTACAGAGCCATTTTGCCACACACATGCGCAACTCCCATAAAATATCAAATTTTTCGCCAGTCCTGATGTGCACGCCAAATTTCACGCATTTTGGGATATGATAAGGCCGCCAAAAAGGCAATTCATTTGCCAGGAGAAAAAAATAACAATAATAATAATAAACCCTCGGGTTTCAATAGGGTCCTTGGCACCGCTGGTGCCTTGGACAGTCGGTGCCCTTGCACCGCCTGTCCTCGGCACCCTCGGTGCTCGGACCCTAATAAAAGCCATATAAAGAAAAATCAAACAAAACATAAGATAGACAGGGACATCGGCAGCAATCTTGGTCATTTAGTCAGACGTAGTAAAAGTTTTCAATAAACGGCCAACAATGTAATCAGGTAGAGGACTTTTCTTTGGTCTGCACTGTTTGAGACACCAGATTACATTGCCCACATCAAAAAAGGGATTCTGTGGAGAGGCTGACATGAGAGTTTTTAGTCTCAGCATGTTTAGCCCTAAAATCATGGGAGTCAAACCTGACATAAAAACTGTTTAGACTTTGAGCCAGCTCGAAATCACAATTATAACCACTGAGCTGAACTCTCTCATTGACACATTAATTAGTCCCAGTGATCAGATTCATGCCATCCCAGACTGAACTGAGGTTGTTCATTTTGAGCTGAGACTCAAGTTTGTCTTTGTATTGTCTTTTGTGGGCCCTGATCTCCTACTTTAGTTCCTTCTGTCAGTTATACAGATTTAGTGCATTTCCTTCTCTGAAGACTGTTTTCTTTCTGTACAGTAGGTCTTTAAGCTTTTAGAAAGCCATGGCTTAGTGTTTGGATATAGTTTTACAGTTTTTTCAGGAATAACACTGGTTTCACAGTACATGACCCAGCTGCTCACAACAGTCGGTTCATCAATATCAGCTGAGGACTCCTTAAACACGTCCCAGTCAGTAACCTCCAGACATCCCTGCAGAGTGTGACAAACTTTCACTCTGATGTTATGCACTTTGCCTTGCTTCAGTACAGTGGTAGACAGGGATAAGGAGGATGCAGTTGTGGTCAGAGGAACCCAGAGGAGAAGCACCTTTCACATTGTTGTAACAGATCAAAGATTGTGTCTCATCTCGTGGGACATGTGATGTACTGATGGAAGTCTCTCAGTGTGTGTTTTAGTGTGCAGTGGTTCATGTCTCCCAGACTGATGTTGGGTGCATCCGGGGAGTTGGACTGAAGTCTCTGGATGACCTGATGGATAAACCCACAGGCATTTATTTCACTGGCCTTTGGACGGATATAGACAAGTTTCACAAATATCTGGGGAAATTTCTGAGGCAGATATGGAGGGCACAGTGAAACAGAAAGCAGTTCTAAGTCAGTAGTGCACAGTTTCTCCAGGACAGTGTCAGATTTGCACCAGCGCTGTCCTTGTCCATTTGGAAGACCCACTTGAGCCCAAGCTTTCATTTGCTGGCTGATGTCGCTTCAATATTTCCACATAATATTTTATCCTCTTGATGCCATCTATTTTGTGAAGTGCACCAGTCCCTCCTGCAGCAAAAACACTCCCACAACATGGTGCTGCCACCCCCATGCTTCACAGTTGGGATGGTGTACTCAGGTCATCCTCAGCCAGCATCTTCACAAGGTCGTTTGCTTTTGTTCTGGGGTTGATGAGCACATTTCCCTCCAAAACAATCCTAACCTTAACCAATCTCCATCTTGAGCAGTAGGATGGCTTGACATTCCCATGGTGTTGATCTGTGCATGTAATTGTTTGGACAGATAAACGTCAAACCACAGCAATCTGGAAATTGCACCCAAGGATGAACCACACCTGTGGAGGCCCACAAATGTCTTCCTGATGTCTTGGCTGATTTCTTTAGATTTTCTAATGTTGTCACACAAGGAAGCAGTCTGTTTGAGGTGTGCCTGAAAATACATCTTTATTTTTTTTTTTAAATTCTTTACTTTTTCAAATCTGAAATGCAGACATTGGAACAGATCTCATACATGGAGGAGCAATCACGATTCCTCTGCAATCCAGTCTTTTCTTTTCCTTCTTTAAGTGTGAAAAAAAAACAAAAAATATAATCATAATAATAACAAACAATAACATGGGAGAGTATAGGTGTACTTTGAAGTAAACCAAAAATACAAAACTTTCAGTCATGAGAGGCAGAAAGGGGGGGGGGGGGGGGGGTTTGCTAAGACTGTTAGTTCACCTCCACAAAGTCTGTCTGAATGGGTTTGACATATTTAACCCAGTTGGCCCACAGCTTCACAAAAATACTTTTTTGCAAACATAAACAAAAGTGAATTCTCTCCATATTAGAAATATCATTTACAATTTTAATCCACTCTTGTACTGTGGGGGGTTCAATAGCTTTTTGCTGGCAGAGATCACAGAAAATGTATTTATCACCGTGTCTTATCTGAAAATCCATATTTCCTAAAGATAAAGTGATAAACTATAGCGGTAAGTCTGCTTCAATTTTACACTTCAATGCTTTATGAAATTCTAACCAAAATGGTTTTATCACTGGGCATTCCCAGAAAATGTGCCAGTGATTGGCCCCCAGAAACCCACATTGTCTCCAACATTTAGTATCTCCTCCTGCTAAATATGCTTTCTGCTTTGGAGTTACAAAGAAACGAATACAGCATTTCCAACCAAATTCTTGCCACACATGTGAACTTGTGCATTTCCATACATAATTCCACATATTTGACCAACTTTCATCTCATATTGTAAGAGCGCCAGCTCTCTCCCATTTCTGTTTGACACATTCTGTTGTGTGTAATTTTTTCTTCATAAAAATTTTGTACAGTTTCGATATAATTCCTTTGTTGGAACAGTTCTGGTAAGCACTGATAAACAACTTAAGTATTTCATCCTCAAGGTTTGTTTCATTTTTTATATTATGGTCAAAGTAATTTCTTAATTGAAGATACCTGTAAAAATCAGCCTTTCCAAGGCCATATTTTCTCTTTAAATACTCAAAATCTCTAAACTGACCTTTGTCTGTCAAAGACAGAAATAATGTTATTCCCTTTGAGATCCATAGCTTAAATCCTTGATCCATTTTATTAGGTTTAAAACCTGGATCGTAGGCACACCACTGAATTATTTGTATTTTGTCATTTAGTTTGTATTCTTCTGTAACTGATTTCCAAATTTTTAACTGGGTTTTAATCAAAGGGTTTTGCACAGTATCTAAAATTCTTCGTGAATGTTTGTAAGCCAGCATTGCATGAACTGGGGGATTATTTATACTTGAGAGTTCAATCTCTTTCCACCTAGCTTGAAATGTTGGGGTACAGATATTTATTAAGAGGTTTAATCTGTGCTGAAAAGAAGTAAGTTTTAAAATTGGGGAGGGCCATTCCCCCTTCCTCCTTTTGGAGTTGTAACATTTGAATTCTGACCCTTGGCTTCTTTCCTTGCCAAATAAATCTAGAAACTACTTTATTCAGTTCTAGGAGATTTTTGGGGGGATTTCGACAGGGAGAGCCTGAAATAAGAAAAGGTAACGAGGAAGAACATTCATTTTTACTGAATCAATTCTATGAGTTAAGCGAAGAAAAGAAACTGAATTCCACCTACATATATCTTCTTTCATTTTTGCTAGGAGGGGGTCATAATTAATCTCAGCAACTGAGTGGATGGATCTTGTTAAATTTACTCCCAGATATTTCAGTGAGGTCTGATCCCTTTAAGGTTAAATCTCATTTTAATGTGAGCCGGAGGAGAATAGTTAAAAGACAAGATTTGAGTTTTTTGTATGTTTAATTTGTATCCAGCATGTCTACTAAATGTCTCTAAAAGGTTCATTAATTGAGGAAAAGAGGTTGAGGGTTGTTTTAAATAAACAAGAATATCATCAGCATATAATGCCACCTTAGGCTCTTCCTCGTTTATGCAGATACACACGTGGACAAAATTGTTGGTACCCCTCAGTTAAAGAAGGAAAAACCCACAATTCTCACTGAAATCACTTGAAACTCACAAAAGTAACAATAAATAAAAATTTATTGAAAATTAAATAATCAAAAACAGCCATTACTTTTGAATTGTTGATTAACATAATTATTTAAAAAAACAAACTAATGAAACAGGCCTGGACAAAAATGATGGTACCTCTATAAAAGATTGAAAACTATTTGACCAGAGTGACATGATTAACTCAGGTGTGTCATTTAATTGACATCACAGGTGTTTCCAAACTCATAATCAGTCAGTCTGCCTATTTAAAGGGAGACAAGTAGTCACCCTGCTGTTTGGTGAAAAGGTGTGTACCACACTGAACATGGACAACAGAAAGCGAAGGAGAGAATTGTCCCAGGACATCCGAAAAAAAATTATAGACAAACATCTTAAAGGTAAAGGCTATAAGACCATCTCTAAACAGCTTGAAGTTCCTGTGACAACAGTGGCTCATATTATTCAGAAGTGCAAGACCCACGGGACAGTAGCCAACCTCCCTGGACGTGGCCGCAAGAGGAAAATTGATGACAAATTGAAGAGACGGATCGTTGGAATTGTATCCAAAGAGCCCAGAGCAACCTCCAAAGAAATTAAAGGTGAACTCCAAGGCCAAGGTACATCAGTGTCGGATCGCACCATTCGTCGTTGTTTGAGCCAAAGTGGACTTCATGGGAGACGACAAAGGAGGACACCACTGCTGAAAAAAACTCATAAAAAGCCAGACTGGAATTTGCAAAAATGCATGTTGACAAGCCACAAAGCTTCTGGGAGAATGTCCTTTGGACAGATGAGACCAAACTGGAGCTTTTTGGTAAGGCACATCAACTCTATGTTCATAGACTCAAAAACCAAGCATACGAAGAAAAGAACACTGTCCCTACGGTGAAACATGGAGGAGGCTCAGTAATGTTTTGGGGCTGCTTTGCTGCATCTGGCACAGGGTGTCTTGAAAGTGTGCAAGGTACGATGAAATCTGAAGACTATCAAGGCATTCTGGAGAGAAATGTGCTGCCTAGTGTCAGAAAGCTTGGTCTCAGTCGCAGGTCATGGGTCTTCCAACAGGACAACGATCCAAAACACACAGTCAAAAACACCCAAGAATGGCTGAGAGAAAAGCGTTGGACTATTCTAAAGTGGCCTTCTATGAGCCCAGATCTGAATCCCATTGAACATATGTGGAAGGAGCTGAAACATGCCATTTGGAGAAGACACCCATCAAACCTGAGACAACTGGAGCTGTTTGCTCATGAGGAGTGGGCCAAAATACCTGTTGACAGCTGCAGAACGCTCATTGACAAATACAGAAATCGTTTAATTGCAGTGATTGCCTCAAAAGGTTGTGCAACAAAATATTAAGTTATGGGTACCATCATTTTTGTCCAGCCCTATTTCATTAGTTTGTTTTTTTAAATAATTATGTTAATCAACAATTCAAAAGTGATGGCTGATTTTGATTATTTAATTTTCAATAAATTTTTATTTATTGTTACTTTTGTGAGTTTCAAGTGATTTCAGTGAGAATTGTGGGTTTTTCCTTCTTTAACTGAGGGGTACCAACAATTTTGTCCACGTGTGTACCTTTAACATCTTCCATCTGTCTTATTAATTGCGCAAGAGGCTAAAGGAGGCTATAGAGCAAAAAGCTGAGGAGACAGGGGACATCCTTGTCGTGTTCCGCGCTGTAGTACAATAGAATCCGAAAGAGAGCCATTTATTTTAATACGGGCTGATGGCTTACTATACAATGTACGAATGATTGCAAAAAACTTGTCATTCATGCCAAATTTTTTAAGTACGCTATATAGGAAAGGCCAACTCACTGAGTCAAAGGCCTTCTCAGCGTCTCAGCTGAGAAGGACAGCTTCAGTGTTGTTTCGCTGTAAGTGATTTATTATGTGAAGAGACCGTCTTATATTATCATGTGTTTGTCTTTTGGAAATAAAACCTGTTTGATCATGGTGTGTGAGTTCTGGGAGAATGGTTTCCAGTCTTCTAGCAATAATGGCCACAAATAATTTGTAATCAGTGTTGAGTACAGAAATTGGGCGATATGATCCACATTCTAACCCTTTAAGCTTCAGTGTACCGCCGGCGGTACACCTACTAATTTGCATAGGAATTTCAAGAATGTCCGACGGCCGCAAACGCGCTTATACAAACACTATACACCGATGGAAAGCTTAGATTCTCATGAATCTGCCGGTATAAACCACTTTCAGATGCGATTACCACAGCGGGTGAGAAAAACACATTTGTCCGACAAAAACAAATATTCATCCATCCGTTCTCTATACGCGGCTTCAAAGCACACAGCGCGACTCACATTTCCGGGTTCATTATTATACACAAAAAAAAGATTCCACAAAAAACGGCCATAATCCAACCTTTTACATCCAGATGACACAAGCCAGGAAACTATTTTGTCCAAAACATGTCCTGAAGTCGGTATAAAATCCCCGAATCGGTCCTTTTCAAGGAAAAGCACCTCGCGATGCCCGTCCAATATTCCCCGTATTTTTCGTAATTTTTTTTATTTAAAAATAGAATATTAGCGATTTTTTGTACTGAAAACGGCTGGAATTGACTGAAGCTTAAAGGGCTAAATGGTTTTTGCCTTTCTTTGGGATAACTGAGATCACCGCTTCATTGCATGATATAAGCATTATACCTTTTTCAAGAGTACAGTTACAAGCTCTTATTAAAACCGGCATTAGCTCACCTCGAAAGGCTTTGTACCATTCTGATGGCAGCCCATCGGGACCAGGGGATTTGTTTGCTTTAAGTCTTGAAATAGCAATATTTAATTCTGAATCCGTCACTGCGTCTGGTCATAATTTATTCTGTTCTTCTGAGAGTGTTGGAAGTTTAAGAGTATTTAAGAGTTTATTTATTCGATGTTCATCTTCTAATTGTGGTTGAGTATATAGGAGCTTGTAATAATTTTTAAAGGTTTGATGTATTTCTTTCTGCTTATATTGTATGACTTTAGTAATAGGGTCCTTTATTTTATCTACTGTTTTGTCAGCTTGTTGTTTTTGCAACCTTCTTGCTAAAAGTCTAGCTGCTCTCGAACCAGATTCATAATATTTCTGCTTTGTGAAGATCATATTTTTTTTCAATTTCCTGTGAATATATTAGGTTTATTTCATTGCTGGTTTTCTTTCTTTTGAAAATACATCTTAATCTATCAAAAGCTTTCAAAGCCAGGACATCATCATCTTGAAGGCATAGCAATCTTAGTGGATGCAAACTTCTGACTGTGAAGAAAGTAATAAAAACTCTCTAAAAAAAAATCTCTTTCGTTATTCTGGCATTTAAAGATAATTTTGGTCATCTTAACCGACATCAAACAGGAGAAGCATTGGCAGATTTAATGTCAGATCGTGTAAATGAAAAAAAAGGGTTATGTGTCGTTTATACAGTGTAAGTAAACTTCTGGGTTCAACTGTCTGAATTTCTTGAGAAGGAAAAGGCTGGTAAACTCACAATGCTCAAAAGTATTATTCTCTACCAAAGAAAATGCTGCTCTTTACCTTCCTGAACAACTTGCTTGAAAAACAAGACTTTTCTTCCCTTACTTATCTTCATCACCATGTAAGACATTTTCATAAAGTATGATCAGCAGCTAGTTCAGCCTCAAACAAAAAACAAGCAGCTTCCTAGCAGTCCACCATTATATCCTCAGTACAGCTGCTTCTGCAGAGCTACATCTCTCCAGCCAACGTCACCTGGCTTTGGTCGGCCCATCTAACCAACTGGAGCAACTTTAGACATTTTAAAGAACAAAATAATGATAATAATGTTACAGTGGTATGTTTCTCACTTTTTGTGAAGAATCCATGTTTCCTCCGTTGTTGAGCTCAGACAAAATGGCTGCCAACATTCCTCTGCTCCTCCGTCAGACTCTCCTCCTCCTGCCAATCACCTGTCACATCAAACACATCTTCATTAGGATACCACTCTATACACAAGTGTCACACAGTACGTTTATATGCAGTCAAAAACCCTTTCTTAACCGGAATATTGTCAATAACCCGGTTGCGTACGGCCATGTAAACACCCGCAAAAACCCAAATATGCTCATATTCCAATTTTTAAAAACCCGAATAAGACCCCTGGGTTACTCCTTTTCTAACCCGAATATCTCGTCATATAAACGCGCATCGGAACATCCCGATAGAAAGAGACATTAGTTTGCGTTCTGCGTATGTTTCATCCGAAAGGAATCTTGGTCTTTTGATTCCGGCAACTACTTGTATGCCATAGACATGCCGCGTCTGGCGCGCGACCCACCGGAAATACACAAAGAAAGGTAAACAGACATGGCGAAACCCACACGCGGCACCACAGCGCCATACAGCGTCACACAACAGGAGTAACTCTGTCTGTTTATCCATGTAAACGGGTTATTCCAAATGTTTCAGAAACTGGAATATTGACCTTAACCCGAATATTGACTGCATATAAACGTACTGACAGTGTCCGATATGTTCATCAGCCAACACAGAGGACACATTTCAACTCAATAGTTCACTTTCAGCTCTTTTCAGTTTCACCTAAAACTGATACAAATGAACTTAAACTGTTAAAAATAAGGAACATAGACAGAAAACAGACATGGAAAAAGAGAATAAAGAGAACATAAAGATGCTACTGCAGGTGATTCAAGACAGGAATGCTGGTAGAAAACTGTTCATGCTGTAAGTTAGTGAATGTATTTTACTGCTCAGTGTTCTGTTTAAAGGCAGCTCTCACTCTCTGTTCTTTGCACTCTCCCATAGTGTCAAGTCTCCTCCCACTTTCAATGACAGGTGATTCTCATTGATGATTTTTCTCAGAGTTTGTGCAGTTTCCCCACTTGAAAAAAGGAGGTTTCATCTACCCAGGGTTTGAGCAGGACTCCACTCATCAATCAGACAGTTGCTTTCTTTCTTTTCCCTCTTTTATTTTGCAGTGGTCGCAAATTCATGAGGTCCCTCACGCTGTGTGAAGCTGCAGCCTAAAGCGCCCCTCCGCCCGCTCACCTGCGTTTGTTGTGAGTGACAAGCAGGCAGCTCTGCAGGCTGTGTGATGGCTGAAGGAGGCGAGCCCCCGGAACTTTTTCCGCTGTCCAAGCGGACTAAGTCGGCTGTTTGGGAATACTTCGGCTACTGTAAAAAGCCAGACGGCCACGGCTTGGAGGAAGAAGGTCGCCCGACGTGCAAAACGTGCTTGAAGACAGTGGCAGCCCAAGGAGGCAATACATCGAATATGATAGCGCATCTACGGGAGCACCACCCATCGCTGTATGCTAAATTAAAGGTGCTGTCTTGAAATGAACGAGCGTATTAGCGTCTGACATTAGTGAAATGAGCTTGTTACCGAGGCAGATATGGTAACTACCATATCTTATCTTTTCTTCATCTCTATCTTTTAGTAACTTTTTTTATATTTTAACTGAGGCAGATACGGTAACTAGCTTGCTAAGAATTTATCTTAGCATGCTAGTTACCATATCTGCCTTAGTAAAAAAAAAAAAGTTATCCACAACTTTTTTCTTTCATCAATCTTTATTGCTAAGATGGATAACAACAGCTAGTTTACTCTCTAACATTTTAGAGCTGCAATCATAATACCATGAAACCGTGATATTTTTGCCTAAGGTTATCATACCGTCAGAATCTCATACCGGCCCATGCCTAGTAACAACCATTCCTCATGGACATTTTCACCACATTGGCAAATGCTACTCCACTCAATTTATGTTTGTCAACCTCAACACCACATAAACTGAAGCGACAAATCATGGCATGAGCAATATTCAACCCAATGGGAGATGCCAGTGTTTACAAACAGTGACGTCACGAAGTCACGTGATTACCGCGCTGGTTGGCAAAAGGAACCAGAGGAACAATGGCTGACGATAGCAATGTGAGCTATCCTTCCGTGGAAATGTCCCATTATGCTCAGTCCTTATCACCTGAGGCCCGACAAAGATATGTGAGTAAGCTGAGATATCAGGGAAACAGTAAAACCTTGCCAGATCCCTACAATTTGAAGACTGGGTGGGTTGACGATCCTTCATTGTGGCCGGACATTTCCTTCACCGACATTTATTTTTACCTGATCAACACCCCTGGGCAGTTCACCCATGACAGTTTGAGAGCTTACAAATTTCTGAAGGCATATGAATATGTGAAGAGTGGACACGTTCTCCCCATTTTTCTGCAGTATGGCTTCTATGTGACAGTAACAGACCCGCAGCATTGGTGATCGAAAAGAGGACAATTCTAAAAAGCGATCGCTGGACGGATACAGAAACAAATATGAGGCTGCTGGCTTAAGGAGATGTTACTGAATATGCTTCATTCGACTTTAGTATACTTTCATTGCCTAAAAAGCGATCGGTAAAACATGACAACACTGAACCAAACCCAAAGTGTAGAGATTGCTTCACGTGAAGGATGCGACACTGGTAAATAAGCTCAAAGTTGGACATACTAAACATGCTAAACTGTTGAATAGTTTACCTGAAGAAAAGTGGGAGCCACAAACACGATCTCTGCTGCTTACTGGGGTACAATTTTTCCTGTTGATGGCCTGAAGCCAGCGCCATCTTCTCTCTCCTGAAATCAGTATTCTGTGAAATTTCAAGCCTGATCCCTTCTCAAAACGCTCCGTACAACCAACAACTACACATGATATTACCATTGTGGTAAATACATGTGCAATTTCATTCATGAAAAGCGATAACTTTACGTATTTGTTTCAAACCCAATACCGTTCTCGTAGCAAGCCGTTATGTTACTGCGGGTTCTTGCCAACCAGCAGCGGTCTTGTACTACGTGACCATCACAAATGATGTCACGCTGGCATATCCACAATGTTCACATTACTGCATTCAGCAAATAGTAACAACCATTCCTCTTCTGCCCTTGCTCCGCTCTTCTGCCCTTGCTCCTCGAAGGAGGCGGTCGCACTTCTTCTCTCTGTGCTCTTTCTTCCCCACACCCTTATGTTTTCTGCTTTCTGCATACTTTGTCTCGTCTCGTCCCGTCTGTCTTGAAGTGATCTATTGGCACTGGACCTTCGAAACACCGATCATGGAATTGATTAGGTGGTCTCTCAATGCAATTGACAAGATTGTCGGGACAAAGAGCACGGGTTTAGGGGAACCCACCTGCCCAGATGGGAGTTTTGCCTCGGGCTATGTGATTGATTCGTGGGTGAAGTGGCGAGGGATCATGTGCCTGGCACCCCTATCTGTGGAGGACGTTGAGGATGTCTACATATTCAGATTTTTGATGACAGGTCTACTGACAATTGGCTTGATTGCGGGCCTGAGCTTCTGGAAGATTAGGAGGACCGCAGAGAAAAATGATGTCCAAACTCTGCTGACCCCTGCAAACGAACGGACCAAGGCTGCCAGTGATCGGATTGACGAACTCAAATGTAAGATAGACAATTTGCTTGGTGTGACTGTTGATTTGAGTCGCAGAGTGGATGCCATCACGATGCATTTAGCCACAGCCGACGTCTGACAGTTGAGAGCGGCCAGAGGGAGAGTGAAAATGCTCCTCTACTTCGACTAAACAAAAGCATACTGATAACAATTCGGCGCCCCTGGAATAATAAACTCCTCTGGAAGCTTCCAAGGCCAAGGGACTGCTTTCCTAAACCCCCTCCCCCCCACTCTCCCAACGACACCTGTTGACTTCTGTCCAGCCCATCCGAGGACGTCTCCATGGCGATCTGCCATGTTATCGCTTCCACCTGAACTGAGACACCGGGGCGGCTGGGACGGAAGGAGACTGGCTAATGCTCACACACACACACACAAGCCCATTCCCCCCATCCAAGGCCGCCACCAACAGCTTCCCAACAGCAACGCACAGGGGGTTGGAATCCCATGCATGCAGCGCGCCACCCATGGCACAGCAGCTGTATGAGTGACTGACTACTGAGCGGAGCTCCCCGTCCCATTACCCTTCATCCAGTTAACCTTGTCTAGTGTACCTTGTCTGTTGCGGGTTTGTTTGTTTGTTTTCAGGTTCCTTCTCAAATTGAATTTTCCCAAACCTTGGAGGCTTCACTTTGTTTAATGAACCTTTTTTTTCATTTTACCCTCGGCGTATAGTGTTTATATAATCGCGTTTGCAGCCTTCGGACATTCTTTAAATTCCTATGCAAATTAGTAAGTGTACCGCCGGTGGTACACTTAAGTTTAACGGGTTAAAAATGCTGGAGTTCCCAGCGCAAACTGTATACTCCCAGTCCCGCTTGACTTCTCGCTCAGCTTTTGCCTCCAGCATAAGCCCCGCCCACAAAAAACGTCACAATGTTTGTAAACAAATAAAGGGTCTGTACCTTTTACTTAATGGTTTTAAAATTATTTAAAGTGCATTACGTGCTTTTAAAGTGCAATGCTTTCCAGATCCAATAAATAAATAAAGGGCATCGTAAAAACCCACCATTACAAACAGGATGAATTCACTGGTCTTAGCTGGAACCCTCTAATTAGCACCAATTAGCCTGCAATCTTATTTTCAACTGAATAATTACAAAACACATGGCAATTATTCCGTGGCTATCTCCGTGGCTAATGCTAACAGATACTGCAGAGGCACACATCGGCAGCCTAAACAGTCTTTTAGAGTCTCCAGAATTCTGCTCTTACCGGCTGAAACCCGGATTTTGGAGGTGAAGGCAATCCTGCACAGTTTGCCGCGGATCTCGATGCTTTCCCAACAGAAACTCACGGACACTTTGTTTGAACACGGTCATTCATTCTCAGTTCCTCCTCAGCGCTGTGTGTGTCCCCATGTATGCCGCCGGTGGCAAACCTGCAGCCGCAGATTGGTTCCGCCCCAGCTGAGTGTCGCGCCTGTGCGTAAATGCTTCTCCTTTGAGTTCTCAGCTCCTTCCAGTTTGACATAGACTACTTTGCACTCTGTGTTACCTGTACCTTCAGAGCTCTGAATAAAAGAACAAAAGATTTATTGCAAAGAACAAAAAGGTTTTGCCTCCACAGCAGCTTGTTATGAAAATGATTGTATTTGATGATTGAATGTTCTTATTCATTGCAATACTGTGTGATGTGTGCTAAAAGAGGAACAAGGACACGAGCTATCATCAATATCATTTCATCATACATGTCTAATTTTAAAAAATATGACATTATATAAATATGCACTTCTGTTCAAAAGTTTGAGGTCACTTAGAAATGTCCTTTTTCTTGAAATCAGTTATTTTCAATGAAGATAGCATTAAATAAATGATAAATCCAGTCTAGACATTGATCATGTGGTAAATGACTGTTCTAGCTGGAAACGGCTGATTTTTAATGGAATATCTCCATAGGGGTACAGAGGAACATTTCCAGCAATCACTCCTGTGTTCTAATTCTACATTGTGTTAGCTAATGGTGTTGAAAGGCTCATTGGTGATTAGAAAACACTTGTGCAGTTATGTTAGCACATGAATGAAAGTGGGAGCTTTCATGGAGAACATGGAATTGTCTGGATGACCCCAAACTTTTAACAGTAGTGTATATACACAGAGCAGCGATTAAGGACAAGAGGGACACTGTCGGCCAGAGGGCAAATTATTATTAACTGAAAATACACATAAAGCAACAGACACAATCCACTATATGATCAGAAAGACTAAATCACACGAGCAAGACTGATACAGGATAGCGACTAACCAGGACTTGGTACTACCAAGCTTGGAAAGTGGGACAGGCTGAACAAACAGGCCCAGAGCACCAACAAGAACAGTACTATACAGGCCGTGAGAACAGAAATACTACAGAATGTACCATCCATCCATTACTGATACACCGCTTAAGCCTCATTAGGGTCATGGGGGGCTGGAGTTTACCCCAGCTGACTTATGGTGAAGGTGGGCACCAGATACACACGTGGACAAAATTGTTGGTACCCCTCAGTTAAAGAAGGAAAAACCCACAATTCTCACTGAAATCACTTGAAACTCACAAAAGTAACAATAAATAAAAATTTATTGAAAATTAAATAATCAAAATCAGCCATCACTTTTGAATTGTTGATTAACATAATTATTTTAAAAAACAAACTAATGAAATAGGGCTGGACAAAAATGATGGTACCCATAACTTAATATTTTGTTGCACAACCTTTTGAGGCAATCACTGCAATTAAACGATTTCTGTATTTGTCAATGAGCGTTCTGCAGCTGTCAACAGGTATTTTGGCCCACTCCTCATGAGCAAACAGCTCCAGTTGTCTCAGGTTTGATGGGTGTCTTTTCCAAATGGCATGTTTCAGCTCCTTCCACATATGTTCAATGGGATTCAGATCTGGGCTCATAGAAGGCCACTTTAGAATAGTCCAACGCTTTTCTCTCAGCCATTCTTGGGTGTTTTTGGCTGTGTGTTTTGGATCGTTGTCCTGTTGGAAGACCCATGACCTGCGACTGAGACCAAGCTTTCTGACACTAGGCAGCACATTTCTCTCCAGAATGCCTTGATAGTCTTCAGATTTCATCGTACCTTGCACACTTTCAAGACACCCTGTGCCAGATGCAGCAAAGCAGCCCCAAAACATTACTGAGCCTCCTCCATGTTTCACCGTAGGGACAGTGTTCTTTTCTTCGTATGCTTGGTTTTTGAGTCTATGAACATAGAGTTGATGTGCCTTACCAAAAAGCTCCAGTTTGGTCTCATCTGTCCAAAGGACATTCTCCCAGAAGCTTTGTGGCTTGTCAACATGCATTTTTGCAAATTCCAGTCTGGCTTTTTTATGAGTTTTTTTCAGCAGTGGTGTCCTCCTTTGTCGTCTCCCATGAAGTCCACTTTGGCTCAAACAACGACGAATGGTGCGATCCGACACTGATGTACCTTGGCCTTGGAGTTCACCTTTAATTTCTTTGGAGGTTGCTCTGGGCTCTTTGGATACAATTCCAACGATCCGTCTCTTCAATTTGTCATCAATTTTCCTCTTGCGGCCACGTCCAGGGAGGTTGGCTACTGTCCCGTGGGTCTTGAACTTCTGAATAATATGAGCCACTGTTGTCACAGGAACTTCAAGCTGTTTAGAGATGGTCTTATAGCCTTTACCTTTAAGATGTTTGTCTATCATTTTTTTTCGGATGTCCTGGGACAATTCTCTCCTTCGCTTTCTGTTGTCCATGTTCAGTGTGGTACACACCTTTTCACCAAACAGCAGGGTGACTACTTGTCTCCCTTTAAATAGGCAGACTGACTGATTATGAGTTTGGAAACACCTGTGATGTCAATTAAATGACACACCTGAGTTAATCATGTCACTCTGGTCAAATAGTTTTCAATCTTTTATAGAGGTACCATCATTTTTGTCCAGGCCTGTTTCATTAGTTTGTTTTTTTAAAATAATTATGTTAATCAACAATTCAAAAGTGATGGCTGATTTTGATTATTTAATTTTCAATAAATTTTTATTTATTGTTACTTTTGTGAGTTTCAAGTGATTTCAGTGAGAATTGTGGGTTTTTCCTTCTTTAACTGAGGGGTACCAACAATTTTGTCCACGTGTGTATCTCAGTAGATTGAGTGGGGGACCCATGAACAGGGGCTATAGTCCACAGTGCCGCAACCTGGGTTCAATTCCAGCTCGTGGTCCTTTGCTGCAGGTCTTTCTAACTACTTTCCTGTCTGCCTTTTCACTAAACTGTCAAATAAAACCAAAAATGGCCCAAAAACAGCTTTAACCCTCCTTTAGTCCTCATTTACAGGCACCAAAAAATATTGTTTCTTTGTCTGAAGAAAACACCAAAATTCAGCAAAATTCCCCAAATTTCTGAGAATTTGCAAAACTTTGCAGAACATTTCAATATTTCCTTAAAAATTTCCCTTAAAGGTTTATATTTTCAAAAAATGAGTAAAAATCTTCAAAAAAAAAATCCAATTCAAATATCCAATAAATATCTAAAGTGATTTCATATAAATCAGTAAAACTTCTAATATTTTCTTTAAGAACATTTACGTAGAAATCAACCAAAATCCAGCAAAATTCACTGGATTTTGGTTGATTTATGTGAATGTTCTTAAAGAAACATTTTTAACTTTTTTTCCACCAAAAAATGTTCAAAAATTTCCCCAAAATGTTGAAAATGTGGACATCAGAAGTGTCACTGTGAAAACATTTTTTTCCTCCACATTTTCAAACTTTAAAATGGGTCAATTTTGACTCACAGGACGACTCGAGTGTTAAAAGGAAAAGAAAATTAGGGTGAAGGCAGGGGACACCCTGGACAGGTCACCAGTCTGTCACAGGACTACATATAGACACAAACAATCACACTCATACCTACAGACAACTTAGAATCACCAGTTAACCTCAGCATGTTTTTGACCAGGATGCAAACCAGGGATCTTTGAGCCGCAAGGCAAAAGTGCTAACCACCAATCCACTGTGCAGCCCACAGAAAAGACCATAGGCTACAAATACCAGCTAGAGGGGGAGCAGCTTTGCTGATTAGAACAAGAACTTCTACTGAACAAGAACATGCAGAGTGGCTGGTTGACTAACTGAGATTATTCAACAGTCTGGCATCCTGTAGTGCTCTGAGCCGGGCTTTTATGGAGCAGAGTGAGGAGTAGATGGGCTGACCACTCCCCACTACAGGTGTGCACCCTCAGGTAATTAGTCGATGATCTGCACCTGTAGACATTCAACACACTCACACCACACCAGGCCCACAGGAGGGAAGAGGGAGGCTGTCAGCTAGTTGGAGATGGAGATGGAGATGGAAGCGGAGGAGAAAGTGGAAGCGGAGGTGGAGGGTACAGCAGTTCGTGCTAAAGTCTGTAAGCTTTTGCCATGCAGGGAGCCTCCCCGCCAGATTGAAAAGCGGCGGAGGGACAAAATGAACAACCTCATCGACGAGCTGTCTGCCATGATCCCTGCATGTCAGCCCATGGCTCGGAAACCTGACAAACTCACTGTGCTGCGGAAGGCTGTACAACATCTAAAAGCCCTCAAAGGTAACTCTCAGCCCACCCAGGACTTTAAAGTGTCAAGAACACAGAGTTTGGTTGGTCTAAGTACTCCGTCTGTTCTGTTTTGTTTTTTGTCCAGCTGGGACAAGCAGCGCCTTTACAGACACCACCGGCAAGCTTTCCATCCTGCCTCATGATGACCTCAGACACCTTCTGCTCAGGGTAGCTGTTCATATTCAACACCAGACTACTCGAGTCTGATTGTACATTTATCTGTCTGTCTGCTAATCTGTCTGTCTGACCTCCTATCAGAGTGCCGATGGGTTCCTGTTAGTTGTAAGTTGTGACCAGGTGAAAATCCTGTTCATCTCAGAGTCTGTCTCCAAGATCCTCAACTTTAACCGGGTGTGTTGCATTTCTGTTATGTGTTTCATTGGTAGTATCAATTTCAATATTTTAAAAATTATGATTGAGATGGCCAAGCTACACAACTTAAAGTGTAACTAGTTGATTTTTGTTTTTTCTCTTGATTGCATGCACAATCAAACAGAAATGATATGTTGTCCCAAAACAAAATTAATTCAGTAATTAGGGCATTGTTTGCACCAACAGAATTATCTTTCCCGTTGTTTAAAAAAAAAAATCTGTCCCCTTACCCATACTGAGATGCACAAAAAGTAAAGTTGTGTGTTTAGCTGGTTTCATTTAAGCTAGCAGTAGCAAAGTGACTTATTTATCACATCAACAGACGCTGAGCTAAAGTGCTTTCCAATAGAGATAGAAGTTAACAAGTTTAAAGTACATCAGCTCAACATCTAGTGAAAGACAAAGTTAATAATGGCGAATATCTCAGGAACAAAGTGGAACTTTTAGCGGCTGAACAGGCAGGTTTTTCCCTCAGAAGTTGGAGGCAACTAAGGCAAATCAAAAAATAGATGGTTTGGTACAATATTCATCACATGCAGGCATGTGACCCGGTGGTCACATGGCTATATATGTATTAAGCTGTTAGCTTTGATGACAGATGTTAAAGGGGGAACAAAAACTTGAATAATTTTTCACACTACCTTTAGAGAGATCTGAGCAGTAGCTTTGCATTTCTTTTTTACACCAAATTGTCATCACTTGTCTAACTATTATTTATATTTTTAGCTTGTCTAAGAACATTTTTCCAGTTCCAGAGCTCCACATTAAATTATCTGCTTCATCTGCTCTCAGTATGTGCTTCATTTTGTGCTGCTGTTAGTTTTCATGTTAATTGTTGTTGTGGAGGCAGCAGGTTTTATGAGAAAATAACAGCAACATGTGGGAAATTTTAATGAAGGTCTGACAATACCACAAGTAAAACTTAATAATCAAAGCCATGTTTTTCATTCCTCTACAGCAGGGGTGTCAAACTCCATTCCTGGAGGGCCACTATCCTGCATGTTTTAGATGTTTCCCTCTTCCAACACACCTGATTCAAATGATCAGGCTCGTTATCAGGCTTCTGCTGAGCTTCATGATAAGCTGATCATTTGAATCAGGTGTGTTGGAAGAGGGAAACGTCTAAAACATGCAGGATAGTGGACCTCCAGGAACGGAGTTTGACACCCCTGCTCTATAGCCTCCTAGCTTTTTCACATTTTTCTTCAGTGATAAATATATAGGATTTGGTAGATGGCATAACAGCCACACCTGCTTCATTTTCCAACTCTGAGACTGACTGTGGGCAAGCAGAGGGGAATGAGGATTAGGAGGGATGGAAGAGGAAAGCTTCTAAAGAAATCTGACTCCATGTCTGCAGGGCAGCATGTGTTGTATGAGGGCTTACTACTAAACCATGACTGGGTCCATGCAGCAGCAACTCCTCAGTTACAGTCCAGATACATTCACTGCATGCAGAGCTGCTGTGCACAGTGTGGTGTCTCCATATCTTCCAAATTAAGTGTGTGTTTTATTTTAGATGGTAATGTATATAAAGATGATGAAACTGTTGAGTTACTAGATGCATGCGATTTGTATCCTCAGATGGATCTGACTGGGCAGAGTTTGTTCGATTTTATTCACCCCGAAGACATCAACACGGTGAAGGAACAGCTGTCATCTTCTGACATGTCCTCTCGCCAGCGTCTCATTGATGCAGCAAGTAAGTGTGTTGGCAAAAAACTATTAACTCTATCAGATAGTTAATAGTTTTTTGCCAACAGATAGTCTATCTGGAAGGCATCAAGATAGCTGATCAAAACAATAGCTACAGATGGGCAAGAAATGAAAGGAAAAACTTGAACCTTTGACCCTACAATGATGGGATCTCATGGTTCTGTTCTTGAGGGGGAATGATTTAGATCTACTTGCCCTCTTAAGCCTTGACTACACTCCAGTCACGATGCGTACCCAGACAGCTGCCAACACCACAGATGTGTAGCCGGTGTTGTACAACTTTCCACTTTGCTTGCAGCTTGGAGGACTCCATTCCCTTTAATACATCTGACGTAAAACGCCTACAAAATGATCTATACAGTCACACTACCACAGAGTATGTGTACTACTTCCCTTTTATTGTAGTTTGCATGCAGACTTTGTAATTAAAGTCAAAGACCACTGTTATATTTTATTTATTTGCAATTACACAAGGTGATGTATGATTGTCACCTGCCTGAGAGTTGATGTAAACCCTCCACTGTCCACATGCAGCCGGATGTTTGTAGCAGATGTCCGTGGAGATACCAATTAATCTTGTCCTGAGGAGTTTAGTAGTCCACCTCTAAAGGACAATGGACTCTGAGTAGAGAACATCAATGCAGACATTCTGGACAGAGAAGATGAATGAAGGAAGCTGTGCATCTTAATCCAGAACTGCCATCTCTAGGGGAGGTGGTTAACAACATCACTTATCAGGTATTTCTAATACAGACCTGACATCTAGCCCAGGCAGTTTCACCACCATTAACACCTCGAGTCATGTGCTCCTGGGTCATTAACAAGCCATTTGATTTGGGTCAGAATAAAAACCTTAGACTCAACACCAGAGTCTCTTGGATGGAAGGTGAAATGGCCCTGAGAAAAAAGTAGGAGTTTTCTCCTGAAGCTCCGAGAATGACCGTGATCTGGATGACTGAGAATATGTGCAGACTTTTGGATGAATGGTGTTGCCCTAGTCCAGTCCAGAGGTTTGTACAATCAAAGCCAAGGTGCATTAAAGTTGTTCTGGCCTCACATAGGCTGTGGTTACATGAAGTGTTTTTTTAAAATTCCGAATCAACTCATTCGGAATTTAAGTTTTGTGCTTTGCAGTTACATGGAAATATTAATTCCGAATTAAGGTTTACGTGGACCGCACGTTTGGGCTTTGGAAAGGATTCTGAGTGGACAGGAAGTGGACGTGACGTATCCCTGGCTGTGTCTGAAATCGCATACTAACGTACTACATACTCAATGAGTATATACTGTATACTACGTACTATAAGTATGATTAGAATGCCGACCGTTCACACTGTAGTATACTACTACGTTTCCCATAATGCATTTCAAACCTCCGACGACAAAAACCACAAGTATGGCTATCAAATATCTCGGCTGAATGCCGGCTTCAGGTCGATTTTTATGCTAACAAACAGTCGCATAATTAATGTGGCAATTTCAAGCCGGCACTCCTCATGCAGTTATTAGCCAGATTATGAGAATCGTTTCAATTGTAGCTGCAGGCTACTGGAGGTAGCTGCTACTTGTTCTGTATGCAAAGCGAGCTGCTGCAACTAGCCGCTAGCATTCAGTAGCACGTTGTGAGGCGTCTGACAAATTTAAAACGTTGGTCAGAAAACTCCTACTTTTCAAATCTGTGGGGTGATTAGGATGACTACTTAACCACATAAAATAAAATAATAATCGCCTCGGTCCTGCCACATATCCCGCGGAGGCTTGCATTTCGGTGGGTAGCTCGCAAAGCGTTATGGGGCGGTTGAGTATGACTAGTGTGGTCACCGTGCATACTTAAAAATTTTCCGGATATAGTATACATCCGGGTATTTCTCGCGTACTCAGTCTTTTCATACTATCTAATGTGAACGCACTACATACTTATTTTGACGTCACACTTAGTATGACTAGTACGTTAGTATGCGATTTCGGACACAGTCCCTGTTTACTGGAAGAAAACAAACTCCATTTGCCGCAATATTTCTTTTCCCCAACAACATGGAGGAACAACTAATAAGCACACTTTTCGCTTTGCTTTTTATCGTTGTTTTGAAACAGCAACTCGACTATGGCGTACTACTTCTGTTGCGCCAGTAAGGTCGCAGAACGTGTACGTCACTACATCATCGCTATCTGAGGAGCCAAGCATGCGCAGAATGACCGGAATTAACTGTATACATGAATAGAACGTACATGGGAATTAGTTTATTCGAAATGAACATTGGAATAAACCAGGTAGTTTATTCGAAATTAACTTAATTCTGAATTAAGTGTTCGCAAGGAGACTTTAAAGCGGAATTAACTTTAATTCTGAATTAAAGAGAAACGGTCTCATGTAAACGTATTTACAGTGACCCAACACCAGCAAGATGCTTAGTTATTTCCTTTAGTCTCCTTCTGTATATGAAATTCAATTGAAAAAAAAAACAAAAGAAGCATAAGTACTTGCGTTGTAAATGTCTTTCTGTGTGCAGCTGGGGTCCAGGTCCAGGTGGATGCTCCGGTCAGGACGTCCCACTTGTCCTCTGGAGCGCGTCGATCCTTCTTCTGTCGCATGAAGCACAGTCGAGTGGCAGGGAAACACGAAGACAAACACTCACTGCCCAGCACTTATGAAAAGAAAGGTGGGTCCAGATGGGTGCTGCTTACCCCAGTAGTGGTTAAGTATCACTTCATGATGACTGTGTTGTACACCTGTGCTGTTCACATGATGAGCCACACTGCTGGTGAATGAGCAGGTGATTTCAAAGCGTGAAGGAAACGGTTGGTCAGCTGAAATGAGTGCAAGCTGTGTGCAGGGACAAGTCCACATGCGGTGTCCTATTTTCAAACAAATACAAGCAAATGATTGTCATTTTACTTAATTTAGAATAACTGGAAAGTTTCAAATTAAGTATAAAACCAGAATTATAAAATGGGTAAATATCAGCATAATATTTTAGAATTTAGTCAAACTGCTGCTGTACATGTTTTCTACAATACCACTGAACCTTGACCTGTTCTCTCCAGTGTGAGCTCTGAGAGACTAGCTTTCACCTGCGACCGAACATGATAGAATCCGGATACACAGACTGAATGTAAATGCTGAGACACTCACTGAGCCTCTCAAGCCCACAGTCCCTTCCAGAGCTATTTTTGATAACTTTGTTTCTATTACTTCGCTCTGTTGAGAGCACTTGAACTGATTCTGCTGAGAGGAACGGTCTGAATGGGTTTATTCTAAAAAAGACTGGAACTATTCAGGTTTCTGTGCAGGGGCACTTTAGCTCAAGCAGATGAGGAGGAGGATAGAAGACGTGGACCAAAAGATAAACAAGGTATTTAAATGCAATGACAACAGTATAGAAGCGACTGGTGGAAAACAAGGAAATGCATTAGATATTACTTGGGGAGGAAAAAAGAACTGATCTGATTGACAAAAGTAGGCAAAATTTTATTGGGGTTGAATTTAAGTTGGTGAAATTATATCTTGATATCTCGGTAGGTGCTTTAAGGTATTTAATACACAAAGGCATCATGTTTCCCCATCCACGTTTCCTCATTGAGAGGCAGAAGCATTTTTAGAGCAAAAATATAAAAAATCTCTTAAAAACCACACAGGTACAATAACAAGCTGAGCTAATTCTCATAATTGCCAGATTTTGTGTTGATAAAACAACACTCCAATGTGGGTCAGTTTTCCTGAGTGGTCTCTTGGTAGAAATGCCACAATTTGAAGCGTGTTGTCCTGCTCAGGAAGTAGGTCAGTGTTACAGCATTGTATAACCACAGTAAGAAGAAGGTCCAAACTCTACTTACTGTAACTGTGGCAGCAGAAACGGGAGCTGTGGCGCCACCCAATGGCAAACATCAGCAACTGTACCTCAGTATATCAGGAAGAGATCGATATTGGTAGATACTTTATTAATCCTGAGGGAAATTCAAGTGTTCAGCAGCTTACATACAACATAAATAATAAAAGGAAAGGTTAGTAACATTAAAGGTCAGCATCTAATCTGAAAATCTTGCTATACAATACTATAAAAACACTTCTAATTTTACAATCTTTAGAATACTATGCAAGTAAAATTCAATATACAATATTTACACATTACACAGTCAATGCTCTTCAACTTTTCAGTGCCTTATTTTTCAGTTTTCACAATTGTCAGGACTTGTCAAACACGATAAAGTAAATATTATGTTCGCTGTTATTTTTGGAATTACTTCTTACAGTCCCATAAACACAATCTACTGAACGTTTTTCTTTTTACTAGCATTTATGAAGAAGTCTGTTTTATATTCTACATTATCTTTTTATTTATTTTAGTTTTGCATTTCTTATGCAGTCAAAGCTGAGCCAGACAAAAAAAATGTGGGGAAAGGAAGTAGGGAAGCGACTTATGATACATGTAAATGTCCCTGCTGTGGGATTAATAAAGGTTTCATCTATCTATCTAAAGCTTCAGCTTGCTGGGAATCAAACTCACTGCCTGTCAGATCTCCTCTGTTATAGCCTTTCTAGTGAACAAATTCCATGAAAATACCAGAACTGATAGCACAAACCAATTCATTTAACATTTACAATATAGCCAATTAAGAAAATAAAAGGACACAGAACAATTACAATAAAAGGCAAAGTCACTGTAGTAATAACTCGAATTAGAGCAATTTAGAAATATTAAACCCAATGAATGATTCAAGTTCAGCTGCAAAATAATCCAATCATTTCAGTGCGTTTGTTCAGGTTCACATTAAGAGGCAGTGATGGAGTAAATGAGGTCCAGCCTCAGCATGCAGCTCACTGTGAGTAGGAATTATCAGCAGTATTAAACATTAATGCAGACTGATTATTGCTGTCCACAGCCTAAGACTGACTGCTGATGCAAACATTTTCAGGGTATCCGAAGGGCAGGGATATATTTTTGTGATTCGAGATTTTTTTTTTTTCTTTTTGGTTTTAAGTCTTTTCACGAGAGCTGATAACAGTTAAAATATAAAGATATGCCGGTCTCGTTCTGTAAAATAAATCAAGAGTGGTGACAGAAATATTCAGATTTTTAGTACAAATTCTATGATTATTACTGAGAGTATCTTCCAGTGGTTTGATTGTAGTCGAAAGAAAATAAGTTCTCAGCTGAAAGTATCAAAAGTAAAATCCTGGCTCTGCCTATCAAACCTCTCCTGTCAGTTATTTGAAATGGACTGCATTGTGAATACTACAATTACAACTGGCTGAACTGAGATTAATTTTAACAAGCTGTTTTTGGTTGAAATTACATCAACTCAGATGACTGAAACATGAGAAGCGACCCAACCAGTTTCTGTTTTTCTGGTGAAACGCCACAAGCTTAAAAACCCGAAAACCACTGGTTTCACCTTAAACAAGCCTTTTGCATGTTTTTGAATGTAAAACTTCAATCTGTAATCTGCACTGCAGGCCATGAAATGCAGCAAATGGCATGACTTCCACCTAAAACTATAAAGTAGCATTTATTTAGTTTCTTTACAGCACCACAATTTGACCCCAAAAGGTCCACTAATTCAATTGAGTTTATTTTATGTGAGACCAAGAAAAATAAGATGGACTGCTGAATGATTTGGTAAAGTTCAGACAAAAAGTACAAACAAAACACACTGGTTCAAGTATTGGCAATACACAATTCTAAATATGCAAATAATTAAAGGAAAGACAGACTGAAAGCAGGAACTTGAACATAGACATAAAGGCAAAAATAAAAATGCAGTTAAAATATGTAGCATGAGGCATAAAAATAACAACACAAAATAAACAATTTGCATCCCAGTGTGGGATCTTTCTACATGAAGTTTACATGTTCTCTCTGTGCGCGTGTGGATTTTCAGCAGCTTCCTGCCACAGAAAAACATGTTGAGGTTAATTAGTGATTCTAAATAGTCCAAAGGTGTGAATGTTTGTTTCTATAGATAATGGATGAATGGACAAAGTAAACTGCTTTTTTTCCAAAGCAGTCCCCTACTTTTTATTCCAATATAAACCAGAATCGGTGGATTGAAACCCTGTGTCCTTTTGTTAAACCTTGACTTAATGTTTGTAGTTTTACTGCTAAAAACTTCTCACCAAACTTGTGTTTTTCCCTTCCCACAGACTCGTACAGATATTGTACCCTCCACTGCACTGGATACATGCGCAGTTGGCCGAGCAGCCAGCTGGACTCGGAGGGCGACGTTGACAAGGAAACCTCAAGCCTGACCTGCCTGGTGACGGTGTGTCGCCTCATCCCCCACGTGTCCCAACAGCCTTCTGAAGAAATCAACGTGAAGCCCACCGAGTTCGTCACCCGCTGTGCGATCGACGGCAAGTTCACTTTGGTTGATCAACAGTGAGTCTCCGGTTTCTACTTACACCCATCTGCACCTTTTATCTTTCTAGTCGTAGATTTGTTCTGAAGACACGGTTCCACTGAGAAAGCAATGGCAGAGGCGTTCTGTGGCCTTGAGACCTCTGAGCAGAACAGCACGAGTCTTATCAGTGGAGATAATCCTTTCTGTCTTCGCCGTTGTTCTCAGAAGGAGCTGTGCATCTTGACAGCATCACATGAAAATCTCTTCTCATTTATTGGGAAGTAATTTCACATCACATGTATAGTGAATCACTTCATCAAATTCAATGTGTTTCATTGTTGAACGTTCCTCGAGACTTTTCGTGTTTGTGCTTGTGATGGGCACAATCCTGAGAGGCAGCGAGAGACACAGAAAACCAGATTTACCAAACTGTTTTTATCCTCTTCCCAGAGCCACAACAGTCATTGGTTATCTGCCACAAGAACTTATTGGCACGTCGTGTTATGAATACTTCCACCAGGACGACCTGCCGTACCTCGCAGAGAAGCACAGGCAAGGTGATGGAGCAAATTTAACCATATTTTAAAATGATTATAAAGCAGCTCACAAAAATGGTATCAAATACCGCACATGTGTTTAGGAAATGTTTCATGTAGCAGTTCAAAGTGTTTATGAAAATGTCAGTGCTATCTACAGTATATTTAGTATTTGCCAAAGGGCTTGCAGTAACATCCTTCCTCCTCTGTGCTTTGTGATAACACTCATGTCCAATGTCTTTGGCAGTTCTTCGAAGCCAAGAGAAGATTGAGACGAAGTGCTACAAGTTCAAAACAAAAAATGGCTCCTATGTTTTACTTCAAAGTCAGTGGTCTAGTTTCACAAATCCATTCACCAAAGAAGTTGAATTCATCGTGTTTTCAAACAAGGTTATCCTGTAAGTATGGGTTCATTGAAGATGCTTGACAACCCCTCATACATGGAGGCATTATTGGAGAAAGAATGTACAACACACTCATTCATTTTTTTCATTTGTTTTACAACTAACTGAAAGAGTTTTATTATAAAATGTAAAAAAGAAAACAAGAATATCCCTCTGTAACAGTGCTGCATACAGTAAAAATAAGTGGAAAACTGCAGCATTCAAAAACTGCAGAACTAATGAAAATAGACTGCTCTCTATAAAATATTTATAGCTATTTAAGTACAATAAAAGAAAGACTTTGTAAATTTATAATCACACATTGGAAAGAACATATTGCTGTTTCAAAATATACATATTTTCCCATCTCTCAACTTTATATTACATTTTTTACACAAATATAATTGTAACAAGAAAGTGCACTTTGTGTCAGAATGTACACTATCAGTCAAAAGCTGTAGAACGCCCAAATATTTCAATTTTTTAAAACTTGAAGTTCAAGTCCAATGAATATCTTGAAATGCTACAAAGGTAAGTGGTGAAGTGCCAGATGTTAAAAGAAAAGGTAAGGCTACCCAAACTGAAAAATTATATACATTTCAGAACTAAAGAAAAAGGTCTCTTTCAGGGAACAAGAAATGGGTGAACAACTTAAAGCTGTTCTGCAGCAATGGAGGTTGATCAAGCCTTGAAAGTTGGAGCTCCCAAATCCTTCAGGAGTCCCAACTTTTCTGGATTACTTCCAACCCCCTCTGTCTGCATAAAGTAGTGTTGGAACACACCGTGGCACCAGACCCTCCAGAGCATTATTTGAATAGTATTGTACTGCAGAAAGTAGTGTGTTGCTATAAAATGGAGAGCAAAAGGCAATTACCAATAGAAGAGAGACAAACCATAACAATTAAAAATTTAGGTCTTTCCTACAGAGAAATTGTGTTGAACTGTTAAAAATTTAAGTGATGAACCATTTTTTTAAAAACAGTGTATATAAAATCTTTATTTTTGTTTATTTTACACCCAGCTTTAAAAAGCAGTGTAAATCTGATTAAAGCAGCTCACATACTCCTTTGTACCAACAGGGGGCGCGGTCACACAAAAGATGACGAGGGAGTGAGTAGCTCTGAAACACTTCACGGTAAGTAATGCATGTTGTAATGAGTATTCTGTTGACTGCTTATGTGTTGTTTTTTTGTGATCTTTGTCGTCTTTCTTCAACAGAAGACACGAAGCAAATACCTGTGATTCCCGGCCTCTCCAGTGGTGTGGGCACTATGATCTATGCTGGCAGCATAGGGACCCAAATAGCAAATGAGTTCATTGACTCCTACAGGTATGCTCTGTCAGTTCATGCATAAAACAGAAAAACTAATTACTAATAGTTGTTTTTCTGTAAAGGAGGGGAAAACTGTCTGATTAATACTATGGCTAAATTGGTTAACATGAAGTTCCATCATATGAGGAGTCAGATTTAGATATATTGTAGGTATACTGATGTCTATAAACATAGCACCTTTAACTTCATCTAGGTCCTACAAAGTGTTTAACAGTGATTTTCATTTATACTCACATACCAGTGGTGGCTGAGCTGTCATGCAAAGTTCTAGTACGTTAAGCTCCCAACTTGGAGGTCGTTTACAAGCACACTTAGGCGTGCGAGGAAATCAACCTGCCATGTTTTCAGTTGAACAACCCACTCTACCACCTGAACCACAGTCACACCACAAAATAAACTTAACCCTCCTGTTGTCTTCATTTACGGGCACCACAAAATATTGTTTCCTTGTATGAAAAAAAATCCAAAAATTCAGCAAAAAAATTCCCAAAATTTCTTGCACAACCTTCATAAAGAAAATTCCAATAATTCCTTAAAAGTTTCCCTTAATAGTTTTATATACATAAAAATCCCCAAAATTTTTGCAAGAAAATTCTTGTAAATATTTTCAAAAAATGAGTAAAAATCTTCCAGAGAATATCTAAAATGATTCCATATGTCAGTAAAACTTCTATTTTCTTTAATAACATTCAGAAACAATTTGATTGGTTGATTTATTTCTGACTGTTATTAAAGAAACTTTTTCTACATTTCTTTTTTCAATCAAAAATGTGGACATCAGAAGTTTCATTGTGACTGTATATAAATTCAATTTGACCCACAGGAGGGATAAAGAGCCCACATTCTGCACATTAACAGATGTTGTTTTTGTTTGTTTTAATGGTCTACTTGGATGTGTTTACATGCCTTAATGTTCAAAAACACACTGGTTTTCTCCCCTCACCCTCAGTCTGAAATGCTTCGTTTTTGCTCCCGTCTCTTTATGGTCCCGTTTCAGAAAAGCTCTGATTGGTCAGCTGGTCCAACAAAAGCAAATCAGCACTGGCTGTATGACTTAACCCTATAATCTACGTATCAGTATCTGGATATAGCTCTAGAAGATTCAGCTTTAGGGATCAATTAATGTGAATTTGTTTGAGGGAGTGGCGAAGCAGCCACTCGGCAGGCATCATGCTGAGGTGTTACATGTTGACATAAATAAGTAACTGAAGTAGAGCCTGGACTTGAGACGGAGCAGTTTCAAGGAGGTCAGGATAAATATTTTCTGAGAGATTAACTTTTGGCTTTCAAAAAAGCTATTCGGAATATGGGAAACCCCAGAATGCATCGTTTTGGCTCTTTAGTGTGGATTAAATGCTATAAAAACAAGATCTAAATAACTTCTAGACCTTAGGTGTTTCAAGAAACCAAAGGAATATTTATAATAAAGTTAAGTTTTTCAGATATCACTGTATTGTCGTTCTGTTTTTGAACAGAGTGAACTCGTCTCCATCAAGTGGAGCTTCCAGTCCGTTTGGTCCGGCGTTGGAGAAATGTCCACTAGTTTCCCCACAAACCAGCAGGAGTGTGAGTGACCTCATTTAGAGCACATTTACTGGAGGCAAATACCGCTCCTTTCATTAGTAATTACCATCAGGCTCCAGCTGCAGTCAGTGTGCTTGTTGACCTGCTGATTGTAGGAGAAACTAACACAGAAATTGGACTCAAATGTTGAAATTTTGTTCCATTTATTTTTATTTTTTTCATTCTTGGTGCACTGACTCATGGCCAGATTTAATCTGATTCATGGATAATGGCAATGTATTTTCATAGCCTGGGAGCTTTCCTATGAAATGAGTAGCATGCAATTTTATGCACATCTTTGGCCATGTGTTGTCTTTATATGCAAAATTAAGGTAGTCTTTCATATGTTGTACATTTTCAAGCAAATTAATGGTGACATATGGATGTTCTGGAAAGCAATCTGAATTCACTGAGTTCATAACCTCATGTTATTCTACATTAAAGTGCTGCTACTTTTAATATAATTGTTTCTCAGAGGTAATGTGCTCATAATACACTAAAGTTTTGAGTTGTATTTCCACCACAGCATGCTCACATCTCGTTCTATTCAGATGTAAGAGACAAAGTGTCCGAGAGAGACGGCGGCTGGTTTTCCTGAGTTTAATTACGCGCTTCAGTGGAGAAAGGTGAAACGTGGGGCTCTGTGCAGTGTTTTAATGCATGATGGCTTGTTGCAGGGGTCCAGCAGACAGGAGGCAGCAGGGACTTCATCTGAGTCAAAGACAGCAGCGGGCGCTAGCACCGTGACTTCTGAAAGTACAGGTACTGGATAGTTATCAGTCCAGTGCTTTGACCAGTTTTCCTCTACGTCTCTGCAAAGACAGAACAGTCATTGGGCTTCAGTCCAAAAATTCTGGCAATATTTTATACTTGTAATGAACTCAACTATTCATATTGCTGTATCCACCTATGATTTCACAGCTGCAGCCCCTTCAATATCCACTTAGTCTAATTAGACAATATGAAAGATCAGGGTAGTAAAACACATTTGTACAAAGTGTAAATCACAACAGACATATTTATATTTTGCATATCTAAATTTTATATAAAACGTGAGAGCGCTTGTCAGTTTTTGTAAATGCCACAGCAACTCTCAAATGTGGAATCTTCTCTGATGCAAATATTCAAGTAAACGGATGCTATTGTAGTGTATGGGCCCTAAAGTGCCTGAACTAAACCTATGCTAAGCCCTCTTACATCACTCATGTCCTGTTAATAATGGTGTCATTCTGCATATAAAACTGTAAAATACTGTTTCAAATGGGGATAAAAGGAGGCCTTCTAAAGTGATTTATAAAGCAGTAAATTATGACTATAATTCCAGAAAAATCAGAAATACTGAGCGAAAGACTTGCAGTAGAATCCAAACAATGATTGACCTGAGTGTATTTTAAAAGAAATGCTTTCATTGCAGATTTTTATTTCAGATTTGGCCAAAAATGTGAGTATATCTATGCTTCCAGGGTCCTATATGTTTTAAACCTATTCAAGTGGAGGCCTATTATATAAACAGACAACCCATGTCATATTAACCAGGACGTCATTAATGAAATGAACTTCGCAGAGTAACACAAAAAAGGCAGTATTGGTTTTTTATAATGCTTGTTGAAGAAGCTAACATTTCTATTAATTCAGGACATAAATGGAAAGCTCTTGAATGCAAGAGCCCATGCAACCTGGGTCATGTTGGTTAAAGTTGCAGGGGATGCTAGCATTTTAGAAAAGACGGCTAGTGTTGGGTCAGGACTAGCATCGTTATCGATTCAATACCTGCGATTCAGTGAACTGTAAAAGTCATACTACATTCAAACATTGTAAGCAATAAACAAAAAATAGTGAAACTACATTTTGCTTAATAGAAGGTAAAAGTTCTCTAACTTTGGAAGCAAGCATAATAATACTCTACACAACAAGCTAACAGCTGGCTAACATTTCTTAGCATGGTAGAATTAATTAAATTCCACTATTAGCATATTTTTCATGTAAGTTACTTTTAAATTGTATGGTCATCTTACAAAATAGTTAAAGTATAAGCAGACCTTTTTATTTATATTTCAGTGGCAGAAAAGGAAATGAAGCAGCTCACATCTGGGGACTGTACTCACAGAGAGCTGAGGTTATCAGACGTGTTAGCGGATGTATTGATGCAAAAATTATCACAAAGTCACTGGTCATCATACAGCGATATGACTATTTCAAAGCAGGGATTTTTATTCCTGAAATCTGTTTTTTGTTTTACAGATGAGCTGTCCCAGCTAGACTTGGACGACATGGTGGTTCCAGGCCTGGGCAGCTTCAGCAGCGATGAAGCAGCCTTAGCGGTCATCATGAGCTTGCTGGAGACGGATGTCAACATGGGTCAATCTGGGGACTTTGAGGACTTATACTGGCATTTCTAGAGGGCGCTCAGACTTTCAGCTCCTCTCTCACGCTTTTGTGCCGTTTTTTTTTTCTCCCTTTGTCAAGAACTTGGCCTTTCAGTTAATATTGATGTGGCTGATGACTGACCTGGCCTTGCACAACTGAACCCACTGGACTTGTACCAAAGGCAGCAACATGTCATACTTGAGGATAGAAGTTTAGGTTTAAATGAAATATTGTGACTGATTACTTTGTTGGTCCCTTTGGTCGTGCTTGAAGGAAAGGGAGGTTCAAGTGCCCCTGGAGCTTGTGGTGATTGTCTTTCTCAGCATCCTCAAGGGGGCTTAGACCAAGACTTTCCACAGCAGAGCGATCTATTTGCTCTGCTGCCCTCAGTGACAAACGTCTGGAGGAGAATTGGACTTCTGCCATGTGCAGTGCTGCTAGAGAAATTCCTCAAACCTTTGACATTTGCGTAACCTTCGGTACATTGTGATGTACACGTTTTTCATAAGATGGTCTGATTCTTCCATATATATATATTTTTTTTACTGTTTAATAAAGATCCCTACCAGACACAGTTTCAGTAAAATACTCTAATTGGTAATGTTTTGTCAAAATTTGTGTCCAGTAAGTGCTGAGGAAAGCTAAACAAGAATGCTCCCCTTTATCCCCTTAATTGAGAATTGCAGAGAAATATGCAAATATTGTGGTGCCTCCAGCTCAGCACCACTAGCGGTCCATGTTACATTCCATAATGGACTTTTTAAACACAAACCACTTGGGGTGGGGGAAAAACAGTCACAGGAATGGAGATTTTTACTGTCAATTCTTATTCTTACCTGAGAATCTGAATTGGCTTGCAAATGTCAAAAATGCATTAAAATTATGTTATAACAAAGGACTAACATAAACGAAAAGAGGCTAAACCCAACCTGGAGGGCACAGTGCAAACAGACTAGAAGTATTTGGGGTGCAATTTGGGTTTAAAGCTGGGGTAGGCATAAACTTAAACAAAACACACCAGATTTGTAGGCACATGTATATCTGCTGCTTCGTACACAGGGAGCACACAAACATGACATTAAACTAACCACAGTCAGTTGTGAGCCTTTGGTTACACAACCCAGCTGACCACTACAACACATTTGGATATTACAGTAAAGTGAAGAATGCAGTATTCAAAGGATGCAACTCCAGTTCTGAGTACATTTTGCTGATACTGATGATTTATTTCATTTAATGTCTCTATTAGAGTCTCTTATTCCCTCTTAGTCCCTCTGCTTTTTTTGGGTTGTCTGCACTTTCAATGCTGGAAACTTTTTCCTGCAGGATTTTGCAGAACAGCAAACAGGAAGTCCCTCTTTCTGAGAAGTTTTCTAGAGCCTGAAAATGAAGCCAGGAGGAAGTGCAGAAGTCTGAAAGGTCATTAGGAAAAATAACTACCTACCCTGGCTTTTAATGACTTAATAATTAGCTTTGCAAGTTGAGCTATTTTGTGAGTGGCCCTCAGCCCATTACAGACTAAGGTCAATTTCTAACGCACCGACACAGTCTGCACTCCTTCTTGGCTTTATACTTTGACCAAACGGCCTGTTTGATTTCAAAAACCCTGCCCCTGTAAAGAACAGTGGCTCTCCCAGATACCAGCATTGCAGCTGAGTGGCTCTTCTCCATTTCTTGGGACACACTTAAAGCTGAAAATGCACAGTTAATCAAGAACTGATCTGAGACACCAAGAATGACCAAGAGGTTTGTCAAAGAGTCCCACCCCTATGTTATATGTACTGTATTATTTAGAAGTAAGACTGATTCTCATCACCTATGATCAGAAATTATTCGAGAAACTAATCTGACTCATCTTCTGATGAGCTGGACGAGGTCTTTTCATGCACTTTGGCGCTGACTCGTCATTTGATTAGACCCCATAAGCAAAGCTGAGTCTATCAATATGATCTGAGTGATCGCACATTTAGAAGAGATTATTAAAGAACTGCAAAAGCGTTTAAATTTTTATCTGGTACCACAATACGCTTTCCAATTTTACTAGCAAACGAGAAGAACCCTTTACGTCAGGACCGTTTTTAATGAAATAAATACTTGAATATGTACTCCTGTTTACAGTAATGGTGTGTGGATAAATAGCAGGTGTGTCATTGGGTTTGTTACACAACGAATTGTGTTGGACCATCAAGTTTCTTATTACATAGAAGGAAACTGACACTCAAAGCAGCCGTCAATGAAAAGTTCTGGGAATACATTGGATATTTCAAGTTATTAGTCAGGGAAATCATAATTCCATAGGTTCCAGTGTCACATTATGATCATATATTTACGGTATACTGAAATGTAGAAAAAACTCCATTAGAGTAATGTGATGACAGCACTTACAAAGAAATGAAAGGGGTTTCATGGATTATATAAGCGATCATTTGTAAAGGATCCATTTTATTGCTGAATGTGCACTAAAGGATTGAGCGTGAGTTTGCCAATACGGTGTTCACATATCAGATACTTGCTGAACAGTTCCAGACTGGACGCTGAACTCCTGGGATAAAATGGAAGGTCCACCACTAAGGGCAGAATGTTTTCCAGCATTAACAAGGGACAGATCAGCATTGTATTGCTGTTGGGTTGTCTTTAATCACCTTCCTGTCACCCTAAAAGAGTGTTCGAACAGCCTATAGCTGCACACGTTAGCTATGCTATTTGTGCTACCAGGGAGACAATTATGTTGTAATCTCTGTCTCTGAATGTCCAATTACCACAACAGCCTCAAGAAAACTCCCCCTCGAAGCATCTCATACATATTTTAAAAACATCTCTTCTGGATTTTATCATCGGAAAGGCGGTTCAGAGAGATCCTCCTTTAAAAGTCAGAATGCAATGCAGCCACATGACCGGTTGAAGTGTGCAGTAGACTGATTTTTACAGTGTCAGAGGATGTGAAGGTGGGTTTTAGTTTACTGAGTGACTATCTTCAATACAGCACGTGTGCAATATATGAAAGATGAATGTTCAATAAAAACATTGTTTAAAAATATGTCCAAAAATAGTCATGTGAAAAAAGTTTGTCTATAAAATATACAGGACATAAATAAAAAATGTCTGCATAGTGAAATATATGAAGTCCATCTGCATTTATACATCATATTGATGTTTGAATAATAATTGCAGCCCACGTTCAGTCAAGTTAGCGGAATTACGGATAAACAACGTTTCCAGTTGTCTCTTTCAAAACAAAAGCCGGGATTTGTTTAACAGAAAAAAAATGTTCATTTCAAAAATATGATTTTGAAAATGTAAACCAAACTGTAAAAAGCGTTAGCTAGCTGCTCCACTTGCTCTGAATATTTTTGTATCTATTTACAGGGCTGTCAACTCTCACGCTTCGGCCGTGAGACACACACAACTCAGTCCCTTCACACGCTCTCACGCCACACTCCCAATATCACACGGTCAGAAAAAGATAAGTTCCACTTTGCTGTTATGGGAATATGTAACCTTTGGGGAAATCCAGTTCACCTTTTTTCTACAGAGAACTCCAGGTTTGTTAAAATCTGGTCCGCATTTTCCGTCCTCCTCCCCAGTCATTGTGCAGCTGTAGGTGTCTGTCTCTGAGTGACCACCTGTGTTTGAAAGCCTGTGTGCCCGGGAGCTTTAAATGATCGTGGAGGAGTGATTCCAGATCATCATACCAACATTATCCTCTTTTCAGGTACGTATTAAGGCTTTAGAACCAGTATATCACTCAGTTGTTGTGTCAGTGGGCTTGTAGTCTCAAACTGAGCAGGAGAACTATAAGGTTTCTAGCATGTCACATACTTAAACATTTTGGTGTCACACGGCTGCTTAGAATGTTGTTACAAGCAAAAAAAAATCTGAAATTTTGTTTCACAGTGGTCCTCAAATTTGCAAAGGAGTGGCGTGTCTTAAATTAGGTCATTCTTTTTAGCTGTTAATGAGATCATATTGAATTACATCAAAGATACTCTCCCGTTTTTTGACCTGGTTTATTCAGCATTTTTCTTGGTTGTGAATGCCTTGTTTGATCCTACCCATTATTCCTTCTATCTGTACTTTTTTCAGTCATTACTAACACAACAATTCATTCAACACAAAATCAATGTGTATTTCCAATATGTTCTAGTGTGGATCTCAGCAGTAAAAGTTTATAAACCACTGCTAGAACTAAGTTGGAGGGCAGGTGTTTTCCCCCCAATATTAATCAGATCATTACCTCTGACTGAATCCACAAAAGAGATGTAATAAACCACCTTTTGTCAAAATTTGACAGGTCCCAATCAGAAGCTGCCCCGTCACAACAGTAAGACCCACCACTTTTTACCGGAAGTCCACACCCCCCACCCCACCCCCCCAACTGACAGAAGTTTATCTAATCGGAACCAGATGAGTGTAAACAAAATTTCTGCATTCTTATAGACTCTTCCGTTGTCCATCCTCATACAAAGTTTTTTTTAACAGTCTTTGAAAGAAACCCGGGAAATTTGAACAAATACTCTGGTTCAGTGTGTCTCCAGGCACCACATCCTTACTGTCTTCATGACCAGCACACATGCGATGGCCGGGAATCAAACCCGGGTCAACTGCTTGGAAGGCAGCTATGCTCACCACTATACCACCGTCACTATGAAATGAACTGTTTCTGTGTGCTCTCAGGAGTTCAAATGGATAAGAGAAGGAGGTGCAGAGAAGAGGGAGGAAATGAACATCATCCAGAATCCCTGATCTCTGTCACAACACACTACATCTTAGTATTTTCTACAGCAAAACAACCTAAAACTAAATCTAACTAAATCTTGAATCATTCTAGGAGCAACTTCCACATAATGGGAAAGTGATATTGATGAGCCTATTGATTCCACATTCCCATGGTCTGCAGTCTTTTTTTTATAACTTTCTTTTCAGACTTTGGCGAGAGTTATTTTGTTGTTTATAGCCTGTATTATATTTTGAACTGCTGGTATTGATTTCAGATTATCCTTTGGTGCACTGGAATTATACAGGGAAAACTAACTTTATTTTGTTTTGTTGTTGTGTTATAACTTAGTACTGTGTTTGATAATCTCTGTCAGATGAGAAGATGAGGTGGAGGACAGTGGAGGAAGTTCCATGGTGTAATGGTCATCACTCTGGTCTCTGGATCCTGGTGTCCCTGGACTTAATGGAGATGATAGGGGATGAAAAGTTGGGTGCGTTTCTCTGACCACCAAGCCTGTCTTCCAGTACCCACCAACTTTAACCTCCACCAACAGGTGAGCAGAGACCCTGCTGACCTCAGGAGAGCTGCACGGAGCAACAGGGAGAGACGGAGCTCCAATATTTAAGTGACTAGATAAATGTGTAAAGCAAGGGTGGGAACATGACAGATGTTTGTATGTGAAGCCAAATTTTGCGAGAGAGCCCGGCTGACCCCCTCCTTCTTCCCTTCCTTCTCCCTTCTCCTCCTCATTATCCTCTTCCTCCTCTGACCGCACCGGATGATGATGATGATGATGAGGAGGAGGAGGAGGAGGAGGAGGAGGAGGAGGAGGAGAAGGAGGAGAAGGAAGGGAAGTAGGAGGGGCTCTTTGTTGGGGGGTTCGTTCTGGACCCCCGCAGGTGGGAGAGGAGAGTCAGCTTCTTCGCTCCTGCTGCCGCCGATGCAGCCGCTGCCGCTGCCGCTGCCGCCGCAGCTGCTTTCTCTTCTTCTTCTTCTTCTTCTTCTTCTTCTCCTTCTCCTTGCGGCGTAGCGTCGCCGGCGGCGGCACAAGCGGGACAGTAGCAAATCACGCAGCCGGAACACACGTGAATCAGACACCTGTGACAAACCGTGTTGGTCTTGACGTCTTTGCTTCTCGGGCAGACCAGGCACCGTTTCCTTTTTTTCCTAAGGTCGACCAGAAGACGTAAGTGGTCTTCGTCTTCGCGGTCTCCTGCGCGCCACGGGGGAGGCGGAGGTGGAGGTGGAGGTGGCGGAGGCAGAGGCAGAGGCAGAGGCAGAGGCAGAGGCAGAGGCAGAGGCAGAGGCAGAGGCAGAGGCAGAGGCAGAGGCGGCAAGCTGGCGGCGGCGACAGCAGCAAACACGTGGTCACGGACATTTGGCACCCTGGGGACGGTAGAGGGTCGTCTCGTCGCACCCGACACGGGCTGGATCAGGGCTCTGCCCAGCTGTTCCAGGAACAACCTTCGCATGTTAAGTTCTCTGCTCATCCACTCGGGGTGAAGTTCACGCGAAATGACAAACGCGTTGTAGGCCGAGACGTCCACCATGTTGTGGAATAATGCCATGGGCCAGTGACACGTTTTTCTTCGACAGCTGTAGGTGGCCGTGACTGTGTCCAGGTTGTCCACCCCTCCCTTGGTACGATTGTACTTGAGAACAGCGGCGGGATTCCCTCTTCTTCTTCCTCCTTCTACTCCTCCTTCTTCTTCTTCTCCTCCTCCTCCTCCTCCTCCTCCTCCTACTCTTCTTCCTCCTCCTCCTCCTCCTCCTTCTCCCGCGAGCCCGGGTGGATCGGCGGCAGCGGCGGCAGAAGGGACGACCGTGACACTCTGATCCATGGTGAGAACGAGGACGTTTTTGTTCTTCTTAAAAGTTGTTGCGCGTCACGGTCTGACTCGGACCCAGCCGCCCCCCGCGTCAGGTCCATCGCGACGCGACGAGCCAGGTTCTTCTCGGGCGGACACCCCGTCTGTCGGGCTTTCCCAGGTATGCTTGCATCTGCCACACGTAGCTGGACCTGGCGTCGCAGGCGACCCATATCTTGAGCCCGTACATGGCCGGTTTGCTTGGCATGTACTGCCTGAACGGACATCGGCCTGAGGCGGTGGCGGCGGTGTCGTCAGAGAGTGAGAGGAGAGGAGAGGAGAGGAGAGCACAGGAGAGGAGAGAAAAGAGAAGAAAGGAAAAGAAAAGAAAAATAAACAGCGATTATAGTAATGCTTATCATTATTATTATTATTAATGTCATTATGAGATACCAAAGACGCAGCTGTAACACACACACACGAATAAGAAAACAAAACAAAACAAAAAAAAATCACAAAATCAAACAATAACAATTACCTCTGAACGGGACCGGCCTCTCGTCTACGGTCATGTCGGGGCCCAGGACGTACATGTCCGGCAACCCGGTTCGCCGCAGGGTACCACACTTGTCTTGTCGCTACGGCCAACTTGTCTGAAGAGAGGCGACGTCGCCTGGACTCTCTGGTCCTTCTGTCGTCGAACCGCAGCGTGCTGGAGTACGCCCTGAATGAGGCATGCCGGAGCGCAGCAGCAGCAGCAGCAGCAGCAGCAACGGTGGTCCGGTGTCTGGATCCCCAGAGGCTCTCGTAGGCCCTGAATGAGGCATGCCGGAGCGCAGCAGCAGCAGCAGCAGCAGCCGCAGTGGTCCTCCGGTGTCCGGATCCCCAGAGGGTCTCGCAGGCCCTCGCCCCTGAAATAAACCTGATGGCACGGAAGGAGAAAGATGCTCATTTTCATGATGAAGGCAAAAGTGTTCTCAGTCGCTGTCACTCCTCTCTTCTCTCTGCAGGAGTCTCTTTCAACTGGAGGGAAAAGGAACCTCTTGTTTCACCGAACCTTTTACTTTTTGCTTTCCTTGTCAAGCAGCTCCAGACCATCGTTGATCTTCTTTAACATCTCGTAATGCTCACTGCCACTGAAGGCCATGGGTCCCGGAGAAGGATGGATGCGAAGAAGAAGAAGAAGAAGAAGAAGAAGGCCACCCTCGTCCTCGTGCCCGTCATCATCGTCGGGCGCAGTGCTTCTCCTCCTCCTCGTCCTCCTCCTCCTCGGGGTCGGATCGCCTCATCCGATGTACTTGTCTCACGGATTGCACCGCTGCCGCTGCTACAGGAGTCTCATTCTCCATCCCCGTCCGTCTCAATTCCCCATCCGTCCCATGACACATTCTCCATCCCCATCTGTCTCGATTCCCCATCCGTCTCGATTCCCCAACCGTCTCTTTTTTTTGTCTGCATATCCGCTCAAAAGTGACACCAACCAACCATGGTGTCATTACTTAAGCTTCATGCAATTTTCTTTCTTATTTGTGACTGTGACCATCACCTGCCCTCATGGCAAATTAATCTATCATTTGTATTTCAAGCTGTTTCCTACATTATGCCATTGAGGGCTGTCCACACCCAAGTGAAACATAAAGCAAACACAGGACAGACAAAAAAAGTGAGGCATAGACAGTGTTCTGAGAGAAAAGGTGCATTTTATTCATTTGTGCTCTTTAATTCACACCTTGAACCAGTTACAAATCTAAGACCCTTCACAAACACCGGATACGATAAAATCCCAACAGGATCAACCGCAATTCCCCAACCATCTCGATTCCCCATCCGCCTCGATTCCCCATCCGCCTCGGTTCCCCATCCGCCTCGATTCCCCATCCGCCTCGATTCCCCAACCGTCTCATGACACATTCTCTATCCCATCCGCCTCGATTCCCCATCCGTCTCAATTCCCCATCCGTCTCAATTCCCCATCCATCTTATGACGCATTCTCCATCCCCAGCCGTCTCAATTCTCCATCCGTCTTGATTCCCCAACGTCTCTTTTTTTTGTCTGCATATCCGCTCAAAAGTGACACCAACCAACCATGGTGTCATTACTTAAGCTTCATGCAATTTTCTTTCTTATTTGTGACTGTGACCATCACCTGCCCTCATGGCAAATTAACCTATCATTTGTATTTCAAGCTGTTTCCTACATTATGCCATTGAGGGCTGTGCACACCCAAGTGAAACATAAAGCAAACACAGGACAGACAAAAAAAGTGAGGCATAGACAGTGTTCTGAGAGAAAAGGTGCATTCTATTCATTTGTGCTCTTTAACTCACACCTTGAAACCAGTTACAAATCTAAGACCCTTCACAAACACCAGATACGATAAAATCCCAACAGGATCAATCGCAATTCCCAACCATCTCGATTTCCCATCCGCCTCGATTCCCCATCCGCCTCGGTTCCCCATCCGCCTCGATTCCCCATCCGCCTCGATTCCCCAACCGTCTCATGACACATTCTCTATCCCCATCCGCCTCGATTCCCCATCCGTCTCAATTCCCCATCCGTGTCAATTCCCATCCATCTTATGACGCATTCTCTATCCCCAGCCATCTCGATTCTCCATCCGTCTTGATTCCCCAACGTCTCTTTTTTTGTCTGCATATCCGCTCAAAAGTAACACCAACCAACCATGGTGTCATTACTAAGCTTCATGTAATTTTTTTTTCTTATTTGTAACTGGCTGCTGCCGCTGCCGCCGCCGCCGCTGCTGCTGCAGGAGTCTCTTTCTACTGGAGGGCAAAGGAACCTCTTGCTTCACCGAAACCTTTGACTTTTTGCTTTCCTTGTCAAGCGGCTCCAGACCATCGTTGATCTTCTTTAACATCTCGTAATGCTCACTGCCACTGAAGGCCGTGGGTCCCGAAGCCGGGTGGATGCGAAGAAGAAGAACAAGAGAAGAAGAAGAAGAAGAAGGCCACCCTCGTCCTCGTCTCCGTCGTCGTCGTCGGGCGCGGTGCTTGTCCTCCTCCTCGTCCTCCTCCTCCTCAGGGTCGGTTCGCCTCCTCCGATGTACTCGTGTCGCGGATCGAGCCGCCGCCGCCGCTGCTGCTGCAGGAGTCTCTTTCCACTGGAGGCAAAGGAACCTCTTGTTTCACCGAAACCTTTGACTTTTTGCTTTCCATGTCATGCGGCTCCAGACCATCGTTGATCTTCTTTAACATCTCGTAACGCTCACTGCCACTGAAGGAGGTGGGTCCCGGAGCCATGTGGATGCGAAGAAGAAGAAGAAGAAGAAGGCCACCGTCGTCCTCGTCTCCGTAGTCGTTGTCGGGCGCGGTGCTTCTCCTCCTCCTCGTCCTCCTCCTCCTCGGGGTCGGTTCACCTCATCCGATGTACTCATCTCGCGGATTGAGCCGCCGCCGCCGCTGCTGCTGCAGGCCCTCGCCTCTGGACCTGTACACACCGGACAGAAATGAGTGAGCCCCAGGTAAGCTCAAAACCACGTCCGTCACGTCCATTGTTTTCCGGTCGTTTCGGAGCCTCGGCCTCGACTACCCTCCACCTCGAGATTGGTCATCTCTATGACCGTGTCCTGGATCTCTGGGCCGGGTGGATGAACACCAGGAACGCGGAGACTATGTATTTGGCTGCGTCTTTGGTGACCGTGACTAAATGATCAGGCAGTACATTTTAACAATGTTTCGGAGGCAGGAGGTGATTAGGAGTTCCAATCATTAAAAACCTGAAATAAACCCGATGGCATGGAAGGAGAAAGATGCTCATTTTCATGATGAAGGCAAAAGTGTTCTCAGTCGCTGTCACTCCTCTCTTCTCTCTACAGGAGTCTCTTTACACTGGAGGGCAAAGGAACCTCTTGTTTCACCGAAACCTTTGACTTTTTGCTTTCCTTGTCAAGCGGCTCCAGACCATCGTTGATCTTCTTTAACATCTTGTAACGCTCACTGCCACTGAAGGCCGTGGGTCCTGGAGCTGGGTGGATGCGAAGAAGATGAAGAAGAAGAAGAAGAAGAAGAAAGGCCACCCTCGTCCTCGTCTCCGTCGTCGTCATCGGGCGCAGTGCTTCTCCCTCCTCCCCATCCTCCTCCTCCTTGGGGTCGGTTCGCCTCCTCCGATGTACTCGTCTCGCGGATTGAGCCGCTGCCGCCGCTGCTGCCCGCTGCTGCTGCCGCTGCTGTTGAATCAAAAGAAAAGAAAAAAACTCCAACAAAAACAAGGACAGAAGCAGCCTGTAACCTCGGCTTTCATCCCACATGACTTGAATTCTGACCTTTATTATTTCTGTAATTAATTTGTGTTTGCTTATAATATCAATATTTAATAAATGTATTCATTTAAAACAGCTACTGACTCATTCTCTTCATTTATTTTGTAAAACAGTAGAGAAACAACAAGAATTATGACCTTTTTTTTTAGCTCAAATGGTGGCTACTATGATGAACAAGGACTCGGGGGACCTCTAAATCAGCTTCAATTTACAAAATATTTTACCAGAACAGTTCTTTGCTCTAATTGAACAAAACTTAAACACCGACAACACAACAAAAAAATAAAAGTGTTTTTTTTTCATGTAAATCTGATGCACCCTAACGCACACAACATACACACGAAAACACAAAAACCACAGGTTTGCTCTGGTGTGGTGGTCACATACGGTTGTTGTTTAATTTTTGTTATAGTTGCTCACATTGGCTGAACACATGTCAAACACAACTTGTCAATGTAAAGAGTGACTCCACCTGAACACAACACCCCTCCCCCACCCCACAGGGTTGTTTTTAATTATTTTTTTTCTTGTTCTTGTTCTTGTTCTTCTTGTGTCCTCCTCCTCTTACTAGTCCTCCTCCGTCTGAGTCGCTGTCCTCTTCGTCTCTGTCATCGTCGTCGTCGTCGTCGTAGTCGCTATCTGGTCATGCTGGCTTGGCTATGACCATCTCGGGTCGTGTCTCAGAAGCCCGGCTATCTGCCCTCTTGTCAACGGCAGACGGCATATCTTTTTTTGTTTGTTTTGTTGTTGTTGTTGTAGTCCTCCTTGTTGTTTGTTGTCGATTACGCCCCTCACCGAGGCGGGACCGAGCACAAGGGTTAAAAAAAAACACGTTCTGAAGGTGTCCACGTCTGGTCTCCTTGGAACCTGGGGTCGATTACGTCGATTACATACTTTTCAGCCCATCAGGTCATAGATGAACAAATGGAGACAGATCTTACATTACACACGTGGACAAAATTGTTGGTACCCCTCAGTTAAAGAAGGAAAAACCCCACAATTCTCACTGAAATCACTTGAAACTCACAAAAGTAACAATAAATAAAAATTTATTGAAAATTAAAATCATCAAAATCAGCCATCACTTTTGAATTGTTGATTAACATAATTATTAAAAAAAACAAACTAATGAAATAGGGCTGGACAAAAATGATGGTACCCATAACTTATATTTTGTTGCACAACCTTTTGAGGCAATCACTGCAATTAAACGATTTCTGTATTTGTCAATGAGCGTTCTGCAGCTGTCAACAGGTATTTTGGCCCACTCCTCATGAGCAAACAGCTCCAGTTGTCTCAGGTTTGATGGGTGTCTCCTCCAAATGGCATGTTTCAGCTCCTTCCACATATGTTCAATGGGACTCAGATCTGGGCTCATAGAAGGCCACTTTAGAATAGTCCAACGCTTTTCTCTCAGCCATTCTTGGGTGTTTTTGGCTGTGTGTTTTGGATCGTTGTCCTGTTGGAAGACCCATGACCTGCGACTGAGACCAAGCTTTCTGACACTAGGCAGCACATTTCTCTCCAGAATGCCTTGATAGTCTTCAGATTTCATCGTACCTTGCACACTTTCAAGACACCCTGTGCCAGATGCAGCAAAGCAGCCCCAAACATTACTGAGCCTCCTCCATGTTTCACCGTAGGGACAGTGTTCTTTTCTTCGTATGCTTGGTTTTTGAGTCTATGAACAAAGAGTTGATGTGCCTTACCAAAAAGCTCCAGTTTGGTCTCATCTGTCCAAAGGACATTCTCCCAGAAGCTTTGTGGCTTGTCAACATGCATTTTTGCAAATTCCAGTCTGGCTTTTTTATGAGTTTTTTTCAGCAGTGGTGTCCTCCTTGGTCGTCTCCCATGAAGTCCACTTTGGCTCAAACAACGACGAATGGTGCGATCTGACACTGATGTACCTTGGCCTTGGAGTTCACCTTTAATTTCTTTGGAGGTTGCTCTGGGCTCTTTGGATACAATTCCAACGATCCGTCTCTTCAATTTGTCATCAATTTTCCTCTTGCGGCCACGTCCAGGGAGGTTGGCTACTGTCCCGTGGGTCTTGAACTTCTGAATAATATGAGCCACTGTTGTCACAGGAACTTCAAGCTGTTTAGAGATGGTCTTATAGCCTTTACCTTAAGATGTTTGTCTATAATTTTTTTTCGGATGTCCTGGGACAATTCTCTCCTTGGCTTTCTGTTGTACATGTTCAGTTGTCACCTTGTCACAAAGCAGGTGACTATTGTCTTTAAATATTCAGACTGATCTGTTTGGTTTGGATAACACCTGTGATGTCAAATTAAATGAAACCTGAGTTAATTCATGTCACTCTGGTAAATAGTTTTCAATTTTTTTGAGGTAACCATCATTTTGTCAGCCTTTTCAGTAGTTCTTTTTTTAACTATAATTCATGTTAAGTCAGAATTTCATCAGTATGGGCTGTAGTTTGAATTTAATAGCTTCAATAAATTTTTATTTATTGATTCTTGGGTGAGTTTCCCAACATTGACAACCAACATGAATTTTTCGTGAGGAATTGTGGGATAAACAGGCTTTAACTGAGGGTTATCTCAAACATCTCGAGTGTGTAGGATCCATCTAGGCTCCAGATTACTGGTATTGGTAAGATTAGGTGCAAAAGTAAATTAAAATGCACATTAACGGAACATCATATTCTTGTTGCACATCAGCTCTAGATATAACTGATCCAATATAATAAAAACAGTGCATGTTAACTTAAAATCTTTATTACCACCTGACCATATTCTGTAACATCAAAATTAACAAAAGCTTTACTTATAGTAATAGGAGATGAGTACCAGCCTTTGTAAATGTCATATATTGATGCATAATACACAGCATATTTTAACATATGTTTTTCAAATATATTTCAACTGCAAAATTTGAGAAAACATTTTAAAAAGTGCCGTTTTATACTTACCAGAGGCGTTTTTTGTTTTTGTTTTTGCTCTTTTGAAAGCGTTGTTGCACAGAATGACAGCTGGAAAGAGCTTTTTTTAAATGAGTTCTGATATAGTGAGCATTTTAACTGAAATGACTTTTGCTGTAAGTAAAATTTAATTCTAGAGCACGTTTCACAGCTACAAAATCACAAGGTTCTTTACAGTGATAATAAAAACCCAAATCATGTTAATAATAATAAAATGTTTATTACCACCAGACCATGTTCTGTCAAATCATAATTAGAAAAACAGTTTCATTTCCAACATGGAAGTAGCAGTTATCATTAGCAAACTTTGTAATGTATTTTACTAATATGCAACATTTTTTTAACATAATATTGTGTCATTTTAACATTATTATTCACATATTCTAACACAATATGAATTATTAATCAAATCTGTGATGCATTTTTTTCCATGTTGGAAGTGTCACAATAGAAAATGTTACTGGAAACAACAAAACTTGAGAAAACATTGTTAAAAGTTGCCATTTTCACACATTCTCAAGCTGGTTTCTGATCTTTCTGAAGAAGAGCTGATGTGTAGCATCAGAGACGGATACAGCTTTTTTGAATAAGTTCTGATACAGCGCACATTTCAACTAAAGTTTCCACTTCTTTTGTTGTCTTCATCTCTGGACAGCGTCAAACATCTCCAATACCACAGGCCTGTTTGACGAAGCAAGTTCAAGAAACTCTGAGTTTCTTCCGCAACTCTGAGTTGATCTACTCAGAGATAGAAAACTCTGAGTTTTCGGTTTCACAACGGCTGGTTTGAGTTGGTTTAATAGTCAAGCGCGTGCACCGCAACTCTGAAAAGACAGCATCAATGGAACCCCGATTCAACGAGTCACCATGGAAACGGGGAAGCAAAAGGCTGCGTTTTTGAACTGGAAGTTTTTAACGAGGCGAGTTTGAACACGTTTTTAGAAAGAAGTGCAACACCGCTGCAGCTGCAAAAGAGAGAGAGACGGCGTGGAGAACAGCCCGGATCAATGCGTAAGTTTAAATGTAGTCCTTTGTAATCGTAGTAATATTACAGGGAATAACTGTCTGAACGGTAGAATATGAAGTTATTTCATTTAGGGGAAATTTTGCGGGGGAGAAGCAAACGGGGCAGCAGCTTAAGATGAAATATAAAAACATTGTTCAAACAGGTCAGACCTCGGCATTATTTCATGGAGGTACTTCATGTTGATCATGTTTTACATTGTAAAGAAGCCTAAATATTAAGTGGCTGTTTGACTGTGCAGTTGTTTTATCCACACATAGCCTAAATGTCTGCATCCATATCATGTCCTGTTAAATAATTAAGCCTATTTAAACTAACAGACTTCTGCTCAGCCAACAGAAAGAAAGCTGGTGCTTTAGAAGAGAAATCCAAAGTGATGCAGGTTTGTTCTGTGTGGTCTCTGCACTCCTTCACGTTGGAGCTGAGATCAAATCAGAAGGAAAAAGCTCAAAGTTTTCATGTGAGGCTGAAACAGACGCTGCTGATGCTGCTTTTAAAGTGAGCTTGGCTCCATGAACCAGTTGAAGATTATCTCTGAGGGACTTTTAGTTGAGATGTTTGCTGCTGCTGCGTCATTTTAAAAGCAGATGATCCATGTAGAGCACATCTTTAGTCCAGCATCATGAGGAGCATTAAAGAAGGAAACATGGATTCATGTGGAACATTTACAACAAGCACAGCAACACTCAAACATTTGAGGGAGAAAAGAAGCCAGTGAGTCTTTCTGCTCTCAACTTTATCTGAAAAGAAAACAAGCAGATGTAAAAACGGCAGAGGAAATCTCTGAGAGAGATTTGTGTAAAAGGCTGTAAAAAGCAGCTTTGGATCCTAAAGAATCCTCAGATCGGCTCATTTCCAGTCTGATGAGGTCAGCACTCAGACTGTGGAGCTTTAATTTGAAGGGACTGAACAGGAAACAGTGAGACTTTGGACTTCTTTCAAAGCTGTTTCACTCGAGTCATGTTTTAATACGAGTCATTTTAAATACAGACACATGAAATGAAAGAAAACACTCATTAAATCAATACTGAGCGTGTAAAATTGAATGAACTGATCCATCATCTGGTGTTTGATCTCATTTAGAATTCACAATAATATAAAAATACAACTGTAGTCATTAAATCCAGACATTTAAAATTGAAATAAACACATTTTTAATCAATTCAACCTTTAAGTCATTGAACTCAGAAAACCATCCTTTAATGTCTTACCTTAAAATGAGCAACATTTTTAAAATATAGCCGCAAAATAAGTTTCACACTAAAGATGAATCACAGATGAACGTTTAATGGCATTAACTCAATTATTATGAGGAAACAGAAATCCATTTCTAATATTTCTATCAAATATATTTATATCTATAAAATATCCTAGACATCAATAAAAATGTCTGCATCGTGAAAGATATGAGTCCATCTGCATTTATGCATCATATTGATGTTTAAATGATGGGAACTGCAGCCCATGTTCAGTTAAGTTAGCGGAATTACGGATAAACAATGTTTACAGGTTTCTCTTTCAAAATAAAAGCCGTGAGTTGTTTCACGGAAAAATGACGTGATTTTAAAAATGTGATTTGGAAAATGTAAACAAACTGTTATAAGCGTTAGTCAATCATTTAAACATTAGACACATTTATTGCTTTTTCCACATGCTTAATCTTATTGTCAAGAAAACACTTTCTGAAACAACAGATCTGGAAAACATGCGCAGTAGGACTCACAAAATAGTAGCACACTTCAAGTCAAGCTTCAGAGCCAAAGAAAAGTTGTGTTCTATTCAAGGTAATACATGCAACAAAAGAAGCTGATCCGAGAGGTGGATACCAGATGGAACAGCACCTTTGTCATGTTTGAAAGGCTTTCTGAGCAGAGTAAAGCATTAGGGGCAGCTCTGGCATCTCTAACCACTGACATAGAGCCTTTCACTGCCCATGAATATGAGCCAATCAACAAGCGGCTGACAGTTTTAAAACCATCCATCAGGCAACTGTCGGGCTCTCTGAGGAGAGGAGAGTGTCAGGGTCTAAGGCCATTCCTATCACCAACATGCTCAGACATGTTATTTCTGCTGAATGTGTCCAAATGGATCCTTGTATTGGTGCCACACTGGCCAATCACTGGAGACAAAACATGAATGAAGAATTCAGTGTCCTGGAAAAGGTGAACTCCTCGTCTGTGACACCATCCTGGATCCACGGTTCAAAGAGGTTGACTTTAGCAATCCAAAGGCTGACAGGGAGTGTTCCAGCCTTATTGAAGAGTCAACAGAAGATGTTCCTCTGGAGAACTCAGCATCATCTACCAGTGAAGAGAACTACAACTTGTGGGCTTTGCTGGACAGCATGTAGAGTCTCAGCACCACACCAGCTGTAGTGGAGATTCAGAGGTTTGTATATGGAGTACTGCTGGAATATCAGCTGTTTCATTCACTCATTCATTGCCTTTCTGTCTGTGTCAGGTATTTAGAAGAGCAACATCTGGTAGGAACAGATGATCCCCTGACATACTGGGCAGCACATCAGACATTGTATCTTCCACTCTGGAAACTGGCTGTAAGTATCTGTGCATCCCAGCGTCATCCGTTCCCTGTGAAAGGAGATTTTCTAAAGCTGGAGATCTAGTGAGCCAGAAGAGGAGCAGACTGAAGCCTGCCACAGCAGAAAAATAGTATTTCTGAATTAAAACCTGTGAAAAAAAAACCTTTGTCACCTTGCCTCTGTGAACAAACGTTCCTGATGGATCCCAAAAGTCCCCAAGTGACAGACAAACCATTAGCTTTAAAGGTTTTCCTTAAAAATGCTGCAGTAAAACACTAAACAGAAAAACAAGATGTTTCTGAGTTCACCCAAACACCACGATCAGCTGCAAAGCAGGAAGGATCTCTGATCCTGCTACAGACTTTTAGTCCAGTTTTTAAATAAAGCTTAAAGCTCCAAATGAACCTGAACCAACATTTAACGCTTCATATTCTGTCATTTACATTTATTCTTTCTTAAATCTGGAATGTATTTTAGAGTTTGGGTCAGTGTGTCTGCATATTAGTTTTTGTTCGTTTCTTTGTTGTTGTTTTTTAAATAAAAAACTAATGTTTTACTCCTTTTAACAAAAAACTTAGTTGTACTTCTACATGTCTAACAAGTATAATTTATTTTATTGTGTAATGATGATATAATCATTTATTATAAATGAACTAAACACATGAATGAACACAGTCATTTATTGTTGACATGGATTGAAACAGTGTCGGTGCTTCAGTCGTGCTCTTCAGAGGTTGCTATGGTTACAGTCGTCCACCAGATGTCACTGAACCTTCGAACCTTATGGAAAGCCTCAGAGCTTCATGAGGTTCACCTGCATCACTACTGAATGTAAAAACACCAGAAGCTGAACTGAACCAGAAGCAGAAGTAACTGTTGCTTTGTTCTCGGTCCAGCAGAGTGAAGGCTGAGGTCTGCTTTTCTGCTCTGAGTGATTGGCTGAACCATTCCCACCTGCTGGCTCCAGATCAGCTGATTGCAGACGCAGAACACCTGCTGCCTCCTGCCCCAGCTGCACCTGATTAATGTCAGGAAGGGAGGGGGAGAGGACTGCCCCATCTAGAGCCAGATACCACGGACGGGGCAAAAGGAGACATAGAATGATTTAAAAAATAGAAAAAAGAGAGACAAATTAAGAAATGAAGGCTGCAGAGCTCAGACAGAGAAAGGGAAATCAGAGACTATCTCTGGTCCAGCTGGTCCTCATGGATGAATATTACTTTAGTACATTCATACCATGTGCTATTAATGTGGTAAAAAAAAAAAAAAATTCCTTTGATAAAAATACTGATTTTTGACCTGAATGTGTTTGACAGCTCTGACCTGTTTTTTTTTATTTGTTTGTTTTTTACTGTTAACATGTAAAATAATTATTTTTTTCCCTTTGATTTTACTGTAATTTGTCAAAACAGTCTGAAGGAACAGTAAACTGGTTACAAAGTGACAGTTAAATATTGATTCTTTCCAGGATTTATTGTGTGAAAGGACAATAAAACATGAAGGTAAGCTTTGAGCTTTTCCTGAGCGATGGGAGCACAAACAGAGACGAACACATATCAGCCACTCTGATCACTGACCGGGTTCTTCTACTGGAAACTCTGACACAAAGAAACACAAAGACACTGCTAACACCACAGACCACTCACAATAAGACACATGTGAACTTTTCCCTCTGATATTTCATTTCATTTCTTCTTTATTTCATTCATTTGTAAAAACAAAAAAAAACGTTTTATGTAAATGCTAACATTCTCCAAACTGGAATGAAAGGCAGCAGAAAGAAGACAAGTCTTATTTTGTCTTTTGCCTTTATCCACAGAAATCAATTACAAAAAGTGAACTTAAAAACAACAACAAAGAAAACAGTCACATACTATTTTGGTTCTCCAGTTACAATTCAGTCTATTCACAAAAAAAATGACAATCAAATGACAATCAAATGTAACTAATATAGTTCATTATATTTCTTTAACATACTGGCTTTAATTAATCTTTTAAAGGTGGTGTTTGACTTGGATTCTTTGATTTCTTTCTTCAGATTGTTCCATAAACTGACTCCTTTTACAGACACATAACGTTCCATCGATTTAGTCTTGAAACTTGTTTTTTTTTTTTTAAAGATCTCTGTTCCTTTTAAGTCATACTTGCTTTCTCTTTTTCCAAATCTTTTCTGGATGTTAACTGGCAGTGTATTTGTGTGAGCTTTCAGCATAATTTGGAGAATACTGCAATCTACTAATTCTTGAAGTTTCAGTAATTCTAACTGAAGGAATAATGGATTAGTAGGATCTCTATGTCGTTTTCTACTGATTATTCTTATGGCTCTTTTCTGCAAAATGAAAACTGACTGAGTATATGTTTTGCAGGCGTTTCCCCATACTTCACTGCAGTAGGTCAGATGTGGAACAATCATGTTGTATAAAATGTACAATGCTTTGTTATCCAGTGAAAACTTTACTTTGTGTGACATAGCTATTGTTTTCTATATTTTTGCCTTTGTATACTGGATATGTGATTTCCAACACAAATTTTCGTCCAGAATGACACCCAGAAGCTTGGTTTCCGTTACTCTACTGATTTCAGTACCATCTATAATAAAGCACCAGTGTCTCTCCCTCTCTTACTAAATATCATGAAGTTCGTTTTTTCAAGATTCAACGATGATTTATTTACATCAAACCATGTTTTTATTCTTTTAAATTCTTGTTGAACCACATTCAACACCTGTGTTAAATCATCCCCACCAGAAAATAAAGTCGTATTGTCCGCAAACAGAAAACATTTGAGCGGTTTGGATACAGGACAGAGGTTTGTGTGTGAGTCTCTGCTGCCATCTATTGGTGGATCAACAACACGACTTTCTCCAGATTGAATCCCAGAGAGTCCTGACTTGTTGTAAAAAAGTGGATATGAAAATAAATTCTGGAGAAGAAAAAAAAGATTGTAGCAGAATCTCTTTCAGGATGAGGTGTCTAATCTGCACTCATAGCTTTGTGCTGTTAGCCTAGCCGCGCTAGACAACCCACAGCAACGAATTTAATTCTCTGCCAGGGAGGGTCTAGTTACCCTCCATAAGGCTCGAGGCTGGATTCTCCTAAAACTGGCCGGACGAATCACCATGAAGTGTAGAGTCAGAAGGCGGGTGTAACTAAGTGACGACAGAGGCGTGACGATTCTGACAGAAACAACCGGCGCACAATAAACAGTTATCTTTCGACTCGGTTTTGGCCACAGCCCTTAAAGATTTGAAGCTAAAATTCAACTTGAAAGATAAACAAAGGACGGCACTGAAGTGTTTCATTGAGAAGAAAGATGTATTTGGACTTATGCCGACGGGATATGGCAAATCCTTAATATACCAGTTGGCTCCGCTGGTTGGGAAGCTAATGGGACTTAGCCACAATCCGCCGGTGCTCTAGGAACTACGTCAGCCTATTCGTTGCACTGATTGGTTGTATACCTACCCAATTGCTGCAGAGGGATTTGCTAGACAACCTTTTAGCCTGCCTCCCTCCCTGTCGAGCTTCCCTAGACCCTTGTGCCGTCAGAAACATGGGTGTAGCATGGCTAGGCTATTGTGCTGTTTCTCTGGGTTTCATTCCTGCCTCATGCAGCAGTGATCCGTCTCCATCTAGTGGCAGAAATAAAAACTCTCAGTCTCGTCTTCTTAGATTGAACCACTTCATCTTTATTTTGGCTAAATCCAGAGACCAGCTTCCTGCAGACACACCTGCTGGGTGGAACCTGCTCAACATGTCAGAAGCAGTCCAGGTTTAGCTGGATTATAGTGATAAAATCAGTTTCAGAGTCAAAGACTTTAAGCAGAGCTTGTCATTTCAAGGTAATGTGAGAGTGTTTAAAGAGCAGTTCTTACAGGAGGTAAACATCTCAACCCCACACTTTATTGTTTTTATGTCAGGTTCAGGCTGTTGAAAAGGAACGGGTCGACCTCATGAAGAGCAGTTTTCAGACATGAAACAGCATCAGGTCCCTTTCTATGAACCCGGTCGATGAGCTGCCGTGCTTTATTTGCTCTCGTCTGTGCTCTTATGACGTCCTTCTCTTCTTCACTGATGACGCCCTGGTCATAGAGTCTGTCCAGGAGCTGGTCCACAGTAACGTCTGACAGTCCCTGAATCAACTGTCTCCGAACTGATAACAGCCAGTCCTGTGGTTGGACTCTCTGTGGTTGGACTCTCTGCTCTGTGTCCCTTCTTGGATATGGAAGAAAACGGGGGAAAACACGTTTAATCTCAAACTAGCATTTCTACAGCAGCATTGTTCTGCTTTGGTTTGCTGCAGCATCCAGATGAGCTCTGTCCTGTTCCCTGTTCTTCTTTTACCACAGCATCAAACAGAAGTCATGTTCTTTGGCTTCATGATAGCTCCCCCTACGTTTGTGTCCATCTACAGCTGAGGACCACGTGTGGAGTAAACAGTGGAGTCAGTGTTGTCATGGCAGCACACATTGAGGTCAATTTATGACAGGGACATGCCCTCCTGCTGCTGTCAGTCAAACTAAGAGAGACACACTTCTCCAGTCAACTGAGATTGAAACTTTTATCTGTTTTTTCCGATGTTTCCCCATGGACAGTTTTCTTCCTTATTAGACCAGCCTTAGATATTCCAGAATTCATGACTATGCTGCAATAGTGCACATGCTCAGAATAAGTAGATAACCAACTGTGCATGTCTAGAACAGTCCCACACTGACTCCAGCTGACTATGAAGTAGTACAAAAGCACCAACCACACACGTGTAATGTCTGCAGCTGACTGTGCACATCTGCAAAAGAGTGAAATCAAAACTATTAACAACACACTGAAACAAACTGGTAGGAGTTTTGGATGGAAAGGAAGGAAATAAAAGTGACATCAGAAGACCTTCAACAAAACATCCCTGTAGCAGAAGAAGTCGTTTATGCTGCTGCAGGAGGGTGAAGTCTACCTCTCAGATGAACATTACGTTTCCAGACAGTTGTCTCCTCTTGGTCTTGGATTGTTAAAGTCACTAAATCTGGATTTGTTTCCAGGAAAACCTGAAATGTTGGGTGGAATTTGGGTCCAAAATCTAGGTAGAAGTGTTCACACTGAAAACCAACACAAACATATCACTGTGACAGCAGAAATAAACGTTTATCCAATGCTCTCTGACTGTGAATCAGTTTTCAATCTAATTTTCTTTATAACCACATGAGATTTCACTTACCTCGGGCTGCATTTCCAAACCCTCCTGTTCACAGCGGAGACTGTAACTCCGACCAAAGCTGAACAAACAGTCAGCTGGGATCTTAATGTTTTCTGCATTTCCTTGTTGGGCAGCAACCTTCAAGAGAACACATTTATCATAGTGTGAATGATTAAGTGGCAAACTCTATCTATTTATAGAAATATTTAAAGTGATGGATGTTCTGCAAAATTCTATAGATGAGAATTACAGAATGTTTGATCAGCCCAGGATCCTACCAGGGAGAGCGGAAAGAAGAAAGAGAGTGGAAGTAGTAGTAGGTCATTGGTAACCAGTTAGCAGAGACCAGGACACCAGAACAGAGACAATATAGCAACTGGTGTCCAGTAAAGATAGACTACGTAGGTTGATGAGGTTGACAGTTCAGTTGGGTTCTGATCACAACCACAGCATGAAACACACATGTGTTCACTTTACCTCTTCTACAGGGACGTTCTTCTGCAGCAGAAACACATCAAGTATTGGAGAGCGGAGGAACAACAACACTTGGCCCTTTACTGTGGGTGAGAGCAACCTTTTAACAGGTCCCCAGATGAAGCTGAAGAGAGAGTGCTGAGCGACCTCCATGACCACATGAGTAACGGCAGCGGGTCGGTGCGCCATGACAGTCCACGAGCAGCACATACTGGAGCCGATAGTTTGCTTCGGGGTGGCAGGAAGGGACGTGGTGGGTGTAGCAGGGGTGGTCAAAACACCGCTAATGATGAGGGGGATAGCGGGGGTTGAAAAAAAGAGACAAGCATATGCTACTGGCAGGATCAACCAGGTAGCCCAGACGGAACGGGCATGCGCGTAGAGCTGCATGGTGGCGCCCGGTCGGGGGGTGGGGGGCACACTAGTGTCTAACCGACTAGTAAAATACTAAACGTTTAATAAATGAGTAGGCGGTTAAACGATTAAACGACTATCGCGCTCAAGATGGCGCTGTGCGAGCAGCAGCTGGTTACGGGAGCTCTCAACCCTATTTTCTTACTTTTCCTTTTATTCTATTGTAAATAGGCACTTTTTCTTATTTTTCCTTAAAGTGGGTGAAGCTTCGTGCAATCGTGCATATGGGAAACCCACTTTTATCACACTTTTATTCGGAGTTGTGCTGTTTTTTGTACTTTTTGGACTTGCTTCAAGAGAGCCCTCTGGACACAGCGGCGGCCGCTCTGAGGAACAAAGACGCTACACACGTCAGACTCTTCTCGGCTTCCGCAGCTCATCCTTTCTCTACGGAGAGGCCCCATGTCCCCGTGGAGATACGGAGGAAAAGAAGAGGCTGCAGAGGAGGACGGCGAAAGCGCAGGACTTATTTTCCCTCTATCATCATGGGGAACGTCCTCTCCATCACCAACAAGGTAGAGGAGCTGGCCACGCTGACGCGGCTGAAGAAGCATCATGTGTTTCACGGAGACGTGGCTGAATGGACATACACCGGACTCTGTGGTTTCCCTGAACGGTTTTACACTCGCGCGCGCAGACCGGAATGCAGTGGGAAGCGGCAAAAAGTCTGGGGGAGGACTGGCTGTGTACATGAATGAGCGGTGGTGTAACCCAGCAAACGTGCATGTGAAGGAACAGCTGTGCACGCGGGACTTGGAGATGCTTACGGTGGCGCTGCGGCTGTATTATCTACCGAGGGAGTTCTCGCATGTGATTGTGTTTTGCGTGTACATCCACCATCAGCTCATGCAGGGACAGCGTGTGAAAGACTCCACAGCGCCGTGAGCGAAGCCCAGAGCCGCCATCCCCGGGCGCTAGTGCTGCTCAGCGGAGACTTCAACCACGCCTCCCTCTCTGCCTTTCTCCCTACTTTCACACAGTATGTCACGTGTCACACGCGGGGCGACAAGACACTGGACTCACTGTATGTGAACGTGAAAGGCGCCTACACCGCTGCCCCCCTCCCCCCACTGGGCCGCTCGGACCACAACCTGGTTCATCTGCTCCCCCACTACACACCCAAGGTGAGAAGAGGACCTGTGCAGAAGAGGACTGTGAAGGCATGGACAGATGAGGCCAGTGAGAGACTCAGAGACTGTTTCCAGACCACTGACTGGAGCGTGCTCTACAGTCCTCATGGAGACGACATCGATGGCCTCACGCACTGCATCACAGACTACATCAGCTTCTGCGTGGACAGCACTGTGCCAACTCGGACGGTACGGTGCTTCTCCAACAACCACCCCTGGGTCACCCCTGAGCTCAAAGCCCTCCTGAACCAGAAGAAACGGGCTTTCATCTCAGGGGACAGAGAGGAGCAGAAGAGAGTGCAGCGTGAGCTCCAGTGGCGGATCAGAAGGGCCAAGAAGGACGATGGGAAGAGGCTGGAGGAGAAGCTGGTTCAGAACAACGCGCGGGACATGTGGAGAGGACTTAAGAACATTTCTGGACATGGACAGAGTGCCAGAGGGACAGCTGATGGAGACCAGCGCAGGGCGGATGAGCTGAACTGTTACTTTAACAGATTTGACTCTCCCCCCACCCCCTCTGCCCCCCTTCCTGCTCCCCCCTCTTCACACATCCCCAGCCCAGCAGACCCTCCCCTTCCTGCGACACCTTCACCGGCCCCCAATTCACCCTCACGGACTACTCCCACCCCCTGCAGCCCACCTCACTCCCCCCCTCACTCCCCCCTCTCCTTCACACCGGACCAGGTGAGGAGAGAGCTGAGGCGACTGAAGCAGAGGAAATCTGCAGGACCAGACGGCATCAGTCCCAGGCTGCTGAGGACCTGCTCGGACCAGCTCTGTGAGGTCCTCTGCCACCTCTACAACCTGAGCCTCAGCCTGGAGCGGGTCCCCGTCCTGTGGAAGACCTCCTGTGTGGTCCCAGTCCCTAAAACAGCTCACGCCAAGGAACTGGCCCACTACAGACCTGTCGCCCTCACCTCCCCCCTCATGAAGACCATGGAGAGGCTCCTCCTCCACTACCTCCGCTCAGTGGTGAGCTCCGACCTGGACCCGCTGCAGTTTGCCTACAGGCCCAACATGGGGGTAGAAGACGCCGTCATCTACCTGCTGCAGCGAGCGCTCACTCACCTGGAGAGCGCCGGCAGCGCTGTGAGAGTCATGTTCTTTGACTTCTCCAGCGCCTTCAACACCATCAGGCCGGCGCTGCTGCGGGGGAAGCTGGTGGACGCGGGAGTTGATGGACATCTCGCTGCCTGGACCACTGACTACCTCACTGACCGTCCACAGTACGTGCGGCTGCGTGGCTGTGAGTCAGAGGTGGTAGTCTGCAGCACGGGGGCGCCCCAGGGCACCGTCCTCTCGCCCTTCCTCTTCACCATCTACAGCTCGGACTTCACCTACAACACGGACAGCTGCCATCTCCAGAAGTTCTCCGATGACTCCGCCATTGTGGGCCGTGTGTCTGAGGGGAACGAGCTGGAGTATCGGTCGGTCATCATGGACTTTGTGGACTGGTGTGAGCGCAACCACCTGTGCCTCAACACCAGTAAGACGAAGGAGATGGTGGTCGACTTCAGGAGAAGGACACTCCCACATCCACCAGTGAACATCCAGGGGCAGGACATTGAAACAGTGGACAGTTTCAAGTACCTGGGTGTTCACCTCAACAATAAACTGGACTGGTCCCACAACACTGATGCTCTGTACAAGAAGGGCCAGAGTTGCCTCCACCTTCTGAGGAGGCTGAGGTTCTTCGGAGTGTGCAGACCTCTACTAAGGACTTTCTACGACACTGTGGTAGCCTCTGCTTTCCTCTACGCTGTCGTCTGCTGGGCCCCGGGCAGCACAGAGCGGGACATGAAGAGACTGAACAAGCTGACCAAGAGGGCCAGCTCTGTCCTGGGCTGCCCACTGGACTCTGTGATGGATGTGGGTGAGAGGAGGATGTTGACCAAGCTCTCATCCATCATGGACAACAGCTCCCACCCACTGCACCGGACTGTAGTGGAGCTGAGCAGCTCCTTTAGCACAAGACTCAGACACCCTCAGTGCAAGAAGGAGCGCTACCGCAGGTCCTTCATCCCCACTGCCATCAGACTGTATAACACTACTGTGTAGTTGTTATTATGTGCAATATTTATGATCTTGTTCTTGCACTTCTGTGACTTTTGCACTCCTCTGTTTTTTGTTTCTAAGAGCCCTGTAACAGTAAATTTCTCCTTTGTGAGATCAGTAAAGTCAATCTTATCTTATCCCTAGTTGGAACAGAGCAAAGATTTTGTCACGTCTAGTGGGACATGTGATGTACTGATGGAAGTCTCTCGGTGTGTGTTTTAGTGTGCAGTGGTCTCTGGATGACCTGATGGATAAACCCACAGGCATTTATTTCACTGGCCTTTGGACGGATATAGACAAGTTTCACAAATATCTGGGGAAATTTCTGAGGCAGATATGGAGGGCACAGTGAAACAGAAAGCAGTTCTAAGTCAGTAGTGCAGTTTCTCCAGGACAGTGTCAGATTTGCACCAGCGCTGTCCTTGTCCATTTGGAAGACCCACTTGAGCCCAAGCTTTCATTTGCTGGCTGATGTTGCTTCAATATTTCCACATAATGTTCTATCCTCTTGATGCCATCTATTTTGTGAAGTGCACCAGTCCCTCCTGCAGCAAAACACTCCCACAACATGGTGCTGCCACCCCCATGCTTCACAGTTGGGATGGTGTACTCAGGTCATCCTCAGCCAACATCTTCACAAGGTCGTTTGCTTTTGTTCTGGGGTTGATGAGCACATTTCCCTCCAAAACAATCCTAACCTTAACCAATCTCCATCTTGAGCAGTAGGATGGCTTGACATTCCCATGGTGTTGATCTGTGCATGTAATTGTTTGGACAGATAAACGTCAAACCACAGTAATCTGGAAATTGCACCCAAGGATGAACCACACCTGTGGAGGCCCACAAATGTCTTCCTGATGTCTTGGCTGATTTCTTTAGATTTTCTAATGTTGTCACACAAGGAAGCAGTCTGTTTGAGGTGTGCCTGAAAATACATCTTAATCTATCAAAAGCTTTCAAAGTCAGGACATCATCATCTTGAAGGAATAGCAATCTTAGTGAATGCAAACTTCTGATTGTGAAGAAAGTAAAAAAAATTCTCTAAAAAATAATCTCTTTCGTTATTCTGGCATTTAAAGATAATTTTAGTCATCTTAACTGACATCAAACAGGAGAAGCATTGCCAGATTTAATGTCAGATCGTGTAAATGAAAAAAAAGGGTTATGTGTCGTTTATACAGTGTAAGTAAACTTCTGGGTTCAACTGTCTGAATTTCTTGAGAAAGAAAAGGCTGGTAAACTCACAATGCTCAAAAGTATTATTCTCTACCAAAGAAAATGCTGCTCTTTACCTTCCTGAACAACTTGCTTGAAAAACAAGACTTTTCTTCCCTTACTTATCTTCATCACCATGTAAGACATTTTCATAAAGTATGATCAGCAGCTAGTTCAGCCTCAAACCAAAAACAAGCAGCTTCCTAGCAGTCCACCATTATATCCTCAGTACAGCTGCTTCTGCAGAGCTACATCTCTCCAGCCAACGTCACCTGGCTTTGGTCGGCCCATCTAACCAACTGGAGCAACTTTACACATTTGAAAGAACAAAATAATGATAATAATGTTACAGTGGTATGTTTCTCACTTTTTGTGAAGAATCCATGTTTCCTCCGTTGTTGAGCTCAGACTAAATGGCTGCCAACATTCCTCTGCTCCTCCGTCAGACTCTCCTCCTCCTGCCAATCACCTGTCACATCAAACACATCTTCATTAGGATACCACTCTATACACAAGTGTCAGAGTGTCCCATATGTTCATCAGCCAACACAGAGGACACATTTCAACTCAATACTTCACTTTTAGCTCTTTTCAGTTTCACCTAAAACTGATACAAATGAACTTAAACTGTTAAAAAATAATGAACATAGACAGAAAACAGACATGGAAAAAGAGAAAAAAGAGAACATAAAGATGCTACTGCAGGTGATTCAAGACAGGACTGCTGGTAGAAAACTGAGAATGAGAAGAACTTTGTCATTGCACACTTTCATATACAGTGAAATTTAATTTGAGCTGCCCTGCTTATGCTGTAAGTTAGTGAATGTATTTTACTGCTCAGTGTTCTGTTTAAAGGCAGCTCTCACGCTCTGTTCTTTGCACTCTCCCATAGTGTCTCCTCCCACTTTCAATGACAGGTGATTCTCATTGATGATTTTTCTCACAGTTTCTGCAGTTTCCCCACTTGAAAAAGGATGTTTCATCTACCCAGGGTTTGAGCAGGACTCCACTCATCAATCAGACAGTTGCTTTCTTTCTTTTCCCTCTTTTATTTTGCAGTGGTCGCAAATTCATGAGATACAGAGGTGGAAACTTCCATAAGTCCATACGTTTAGTTGATAGATTAAGGTGAAAACCTTTAAACAGAACACAAAAGGACAATGTTCACATTACTGCATTCAGCAAAGAGTAACCATTCCTCATGGACATTTTCACCACATTGGCAAATGCTGCTCCACTCAATTTATGTTTGTCAGCCTCAACACCACATAAACTGAAGCGACAAATCATGGCATGAGCAATATTCAACCCAATACTATACCACACATGAATTTATCTGCATTTTAAAGAGTTGATTTTGAATCACAGTTTAACACATTACTCCTAAAATTTGTATCAAAATTTTAACCATTTTATACTTTTTACTTCATGGTTTTAAAATTATTTAAAGTGCATAAAGTGCTTTTAAAGTGCAATCCTTTCCAGATCCAATAAATAAATAAAGGGTATCGTAAAAACCCACCATTACAAACAGGATGAATTCACTGGTCTTAGCTGGAACCCTCTAATTAGCACCAATTAGCCTGCAATCTTATTTTCAACTGAATAATTACAAAACACATGGCAATTATTGGTAAACAGACAAAGTTGACAGCCGATCTCCGTTACTAATGCTAATGCTAACAGATACTGCAGTGGCACACATCGGCAGCTTAAACAGTCTTTTAGAGTCTCCAGAATTCTGCTCTTACCGGCTGAAACCCGGATTTTGGAGATGAAGGCAATCCTGCACAGTTTGCCGCAGATCTTGATGCTTTCCCAACAGAAACTCACGGACACTTTGTTTGAACTCGGTCATTCATTCTCAGTTCCCATAGTCTATGTCAGTTCCTCCGTGCTGCGTGTGTCCCCTTTGATGCCGCCGGTGGCAAACCTGCAGCCGCAGATTGGTTCCGCCCCAGCTGAGTGTAGGACCTGTGCCTAAATGCTTCTCCTTTGAGTTCTCAGCTCCTTCCAGTTTGACTTGACACGTCGACTGCTTTGCACACTGTGTCACCTGTACCTTCAGAGCTCTGAATAAAAGAACAAAAGGATTAATTGCAAAGAACAAAAAGGTTTTGCCTCCACAGCAGCTTGTTATGAAAATGATTGTATTTGATGATTGAATGTTCTTATTCATTGTAATACTGTGTGATGTGTGCTAAAAGAGGAACAAGGACACGAGCTATCATCAATATTATTTCATCTTACATGTCTAATTTTAAAAAAAAATGACATTATATAAATATGCACTACTGTTCAAAAGTTTGAGGTCACTTAGAAATGTCCTTTTTCTTGAAATCAGTTTTTCCTGCAGATAAATCAGATTGGTTTGACAAATTAAATGAAGCAGTTTATTATTATTATAATTATTATTATTATTATAACCTTTACTTAACCAGGTTTGTCCCATTGAGATCCAAGATCTCTTTTACAAGAGAGACCTGGCCAAGATTGGCAGCACATAAAGTTTCAACACGTTACAAATACAGTTAAAAAATACAAATGACATAGAATTTACAATTGGATTTTTAAAAACTTGGTTAAAAGAGTTCAAAAGGATTAGTCAAACACTTCAGTTAAATTGGACATTTGCACTCCTGAAGCCTGGGTGTCATGGAGTTTATCATAGACTTAAAACATTCAGAGAAACCAAACTTTGGAGTTTGAGCTCTGATTGCAAAGTGTTCCATGTACTTGGAGCAGAAAGTCTAAAAGCTTTCTTCCCCATTTCTGTTCTGACCTTAGGAACAGTAAAATGTAAGAAGTCCTGAGATCGGAGACTGTAGGACCTATTAGATGGAATTAAAAGGAGTGATAAATAAGATGGAGTCATCTGAAGAATGGCCTTGTAAATCAGCACAGACCAATGGCCAAGCCGGCACACAAATAATGAAGGCCAGTTTACTTTACCGTATAAGACACAATGATGAGTTGAAACTCCACAGTTTGTCATAAACCTCAGAGCACCATGATACACACAATCCAGCATGTGGAGGCATTGATCGGAGGCATTCATATACAACACATCACCATAATCAATAATCGGAAGAAAAGTTGACTCTGCCAGTTTCTGTTTCACTCTAAAAGAAAAGCAAGACTTATTTCTAAAATAAAATCCAAGTAAAAGCTTCAGTCTCTTTACAGTGTGTTGAATATGTGCCTTAAAGGACAGGATTAAATTCTGAGGTTCAGACCCTCCAGTATTACTGATCATAGAGGGAAACTAACATGTTGAAATATGAAGGTTTCATTTAAATATTAGTATTAAAACTATCACAAATAGGAATAAAATGGCCAAGAAATGGATAACGCAACCAGAAATCTGCATAAAATGACCAAAATGTGAGACAGAACTACCACAAATATGAAGTAAATGACCAAAATATGAGATAAAACGACCACAAAAATAAAAAAAAATGACCGAAATATGCCTCATAACCGCAACAAATATGAAAAATTACAAAAATATGACTCAAAACTATCACAAATATTGTTAATCTTGGTTGATTGGTTGATGCTGTATCAGTATTGTTATTGATTATTGATGGTTGCAGGGACAGAGGTTTGTGTGTGAGTCTCTGCTGCCATCTAGTGGTGGATCAACAACATGACTTTTCCCAGATTGAATCCCAGAGAGTCCTGACTTGTTAGTTGGATCAGAGAGACTTCCAGTGAGATGGAGCTCTGAGCAGCAACACTTTCCTGAAATCTTCAAAGGCTCCCTCTTAGTTTGTTTCATCTGAAGTTTAGTCTAAATAAATGAAGTGTAGGACTTTGAACAGAAAGGAGACTCATTTTCTCTTCCTTTGTGGATGTTTGGATCACCACAACTCATTGGTACCAGGAAGAAAATCCTAGAAGCTGTCAGTCTGCTCACAGACAGGTTTGATATCCAGGAAAAACACATGGAAGAGCTGAGCAGAAAAATGGAGGAAAAGTGCAGCCTGGTAGCAGTGATGAGAGAGGAGGTTACCGAATACAAGAAGAAAAGAGTGGAGCTGGAAGAACAGGTGGGAAAAGTGCAGAAAGAAGTGAAGACGCTGACTGAGAAATGACACCAACAAGAAACTCTATTAGAAGAGAATTTAGAAGCAAACACCAACTGATCATATTTTAGTGAATTATGTTCCTGACCAATGGTTGGATAGACTCCCTACCAAACATGTGGAGCACAAATACAATCAAAACCTTTGGCTCAAATGGAGACATAATAATCCTCATTTCAGACAGTTTTCATGGATCAGGCCTCATGGAAGCTGTAAATGAAGAACAGATCTGTGGCTGACAACTCTAGAAATGTTCAAATGTGTCTGTCAGACTGAAATGTGAGCGGCTCCTTCTACTGATCCCTGTGGAATTACTGTTCCATTAATGCCTGAAACAGGAAGAACATTTAGACAGAAATACTGGAAATTCAACGCTGATTTCTGAAAAGCTGAGCAGAACTGTAGTATGGAGAGAAAAATCTGATCTTCAGTTCACCCTCGTGTCGTCCTGAGGCTCAGATTGACCAGTTTTAAAGTTTGAAAATGTGGAAAAAAATAAAATATTTCCAAAGTGAAACTTCTGAGGTCCACATCTGAACATTTTTGGGGAAATTTTTGAACATTTTTTTGGTGGAAAAAAAAGGGAAAAGTTAGACCAAAATCCAAAATCCAGTAAATTCTCTGGATTTTGGTTGATTTTTATGTGAATATTCTTAAAGAAAATATTAAAAGTTTTACTGATAGATTTGGAATCACTTTAGATATTTTTAGGATTTTTTGGAAGATTTTTACTCATTTAAAAAAATATTTACAAGAATTTTCCTGCCAAACATGGTGAATTCTTTATAAAAAAAAACATTTACAGGGCTTAAAGTTTTCCAGCGCATGGAAGTGTACCATTTCAAAAATTTCATCCATCTCCGTCCTGAAGGCTCCAAGCATGTGCGTCATTGTGCATTCAGTTGCTCCGCTTTAATCAATCAAACTCCAAATCCTACATTAAAAAATATACACCTTCTGTCCAGGCATGCGGCTTTCTGATAGAACTTTTATACAATTACAGTTTTCTAACTGCGAGTGCGCATCGACTGCTGGGCCACGATATGCTGCCCCCTCTTGGTTCGGCATCGTCAGTGCTGCTGAGCCGCTGATAAGAAATAACAGTATTCCACAAACAAAATCCAAATTTGCAAAATTTGTTGGTGTTTTTTGTAATTATATTTAAAGGGAATTACTGGAAACACATTGATATATATTGCATATTATTTATTTTATTTCTGCTTGGACTGTATACCCATTCCACACGTGTCCCAGCCCTGTGGCTGCCTGGTCTCTCCAGAGCGCACGGAGCTCCAATCTGTGAGTGGTGCGGTGAAGAATCGAGCAGCTGATCACTGGTCAGTAGCGTTGGAGCTCGTGTTTAGCCCAAAGACGCAGATACTAAAGTTTGCTCAGACTTTGTGTGACAGAGGAGAGAGGACGTGTCTCTGCTGATTAACAAAGAGAGCAGCCGCTGCTGATCCCTGAGCCGCGGGGTGTTGACTCGCCCCATTGGCTTAAGTGGCGATGCGCGTGCACGCCCCACAGTCCCCATGGTTTCGCCACAAAATAAAAACAAACGGGCTTATGTATTGAATTTTAAAAAGTAACAAAAACAGAAGTTGTTGATTTTGTTTGATTTCTTAATCTTTAAACATTTTCTATGTGTGTTACAACGGCAAAAGGAAAAAAGGAAACAGCTATTTAGTTTGCTGGCTTTTATTTTGAAAGGAAAAAAATCAAAGATCAAGCCATAGGGATTTGTCCCATTATTTTCCTCAGAACATCTGTTTAGTTAAATATGCACAGACTGAATGTAGCTTAGGTGATATGAACCTTTTTTATTTGAGGACATATAGGATGTTTGTAATAATGAGTTAAATAGCTCTCAGCAGATTTTCTGACCTTATGCATCCCAATGATGTCTAGCCACAAACAAAAAATCTCCAATCTCAAGCAAATATTGTTAGTAAGAACAGAATGAACGTATGGGTTGTGTGAAATGAATAATGGATAGATAGTTAAATAAGAATGTTCTTAGGCTGCTTTCACCGTTTTTTCTTCCCAAAATATAGATAAAAAATAGAAACATTTAAATTGAAAGCCAACTGAACAAATTATACAGTGAATACATTTTTTCCCTTACCAAAAACAAACAAAATGTGTGTCAGTTCAAATTGAAAATCAAATGATTTAAACTAATCACACAGATTATTGAGGTGTATCAAATGAGCAGTTACTAACATGTATGTGTGGTTATGTGCTACAGAGGGCTTCTTAATCAGATCTGTGTGAGAAATGGGCTGACTCCAGAAGAAAAGGCCAGAGTAGAAGTTCTTCAGCATGAGCAGTCCATTGCTGCCAGGACCCAGATAAACCAGCTCAGGAAGGCCCGAATTTCTTTGCTAGTTACAGAGTTTGAGAGAGTCAGCGTCATGATCAACTTATTCAGAGGAATCTTATATTGTGAGGCAATAACTAAAATTGCATTAAAGAGTTAATACTAGTACTTTTATTACCTGCTTAAATACAAAGTTGGTAAAGCAAGTGACATATGACAGTTTATTCTCTTGTAGTGTTCCAGAGAATATTGAACAAGTTAATTCTGTTGTCTGTGTTTTGCAGTTTATTTCCACAAACAACATTTTGAACAACATGTTAAAAAGAAAATGTTCAGAAAATTCACAAAAAAAGAAAAAAAAGAAAAAAGAAATGACTTTTTCCAACAGTATTCTCCAAGCACTTAATATTCTCTTGAGACTGACACTTGAGATAATGTTGTAAGTAAAAATTGTGCCTTATGAAGGAAAGCAGCAGAGTTTTGTAGCAGTTTTGTTGTGGTTGGTGTTGTTTTGAGTTCTTGTTAAATCTACTGAAGAGATCAAAATTATTAAAAGTTATTAATAATACATGTACTTGGTTTTCATGATTTTTCCCCTTTACACTAAAATAAATCTTTGCAATTATAGTGATGTGGTATTGAAACATCAACACAAAAAAAATCTGACTTGGGGCACTTTCTAAAATGTCTTAAGTTTTGGCCGAGTAAGGTTTTACATTTGAGCAACAATAAAATAGTGGGATCATAATGGGCATTATTTCCACCAGATGACCTCATATTTGCTCTGAATTAATAGAATCTCATATATATTGTGTTTTAGTGCGTTTTAAAACACATTTAAATACGTTTATTGACACTATAAATTCAATCTTAGAAGTTCAGGCTCAGGATTTTTTCTCACTTTAAGCCCTGCATTTAAATAAAACTTTGAAGGAATTATTGTAATATTCTTCCTGAAGGTTTTACACATTTTCATAAATTTGGTGAATTTTTTGCTGAATTTTTGGATTTTTTCAGAGCAGGAAACAATATTTGTGGTGAATGAAGACAACAGGAGGGTTAAAGTCAGATGATGGCGTTGGTTCTTCTGGAAGTAAATGTGAATTTTTCCAACATAAAGCGAGAGAAAACTCAGTAGATTGTGGTCAAAGAATGTGTCAGAAAGCAAAAGAATGAGAAAGACAGTTGATGAATGATATGAATGAGTGTTGTAAAATGAATGTGTTCTCTGAGAGGAAGAAAGAAGAAGTGATTGGGTTCCAATCTAAAGGAGATGAATTGGATTGGAATAAAGCACCAGGTGCATTTCTAGCATCCAGAGCTAAATGGATGGAAGATGGGGAGAAAAACAGTTCCTATTTCAGTGGATGAGAGAGAAATGCAATCAGCCTCTAAATGTTGATGATCAAACTGGGAGCAATCCAGAAGAAAGAGCAGATGAAAGATTTAGATTCTATCAGCATTTACATTCAGCAGCTTTTTCTTTCAAAGTCAAAGCATTTCTTCCTCAGACTGACTTTAAAAGCACGTGTTTGGAGAGATTGATAGAGCTGGAATGAAAATGTCTTTGGGGAAATCAGCGGCTCCAGATGGACTTACAACCAACTTTGATCCGTTTTTCTGGGCTCATATTAGAGAAGGACTGTTTGAAGCATTCAAAGAAGCTTTCAATCAGGGAGTCACACTCATTTTAGTTCAGGTTCCACATTTAGCCCAGTTTGATCTCAAGTGGGCCGGACCGCTTTTTACTACAAAAGTCAGATTCAAAAAGACAAAAAATGAGACAAAAACCAGACAAAATATTGTGAAAATGAGACACAAAATGTTAAAATTGAGACAAACGACACGAAATAAAAAAAGAGCCAAAAAAAATTAGACAAACAAGTTACAAAGCAGCAAAAAAATGGATAAACGACACAAACGAGACAGAAATACACAAAACAGCACGCACAACAACGAATAAAGCAAAACACAAAATGACAGAAATAAGAGAAAAACACAAGCGAGACAAAAAGAAAACACAACACGACAAAAACGAGAAACAGAACATGAGATGAACGACAAGTCAGACAAAAAAAGACAAAAAAACAACAGAAACAGACAAAATATTCCAAAAATGAGACACAAAAGGACAAAAGAACAATGTAGTGTTTGACTTTGTGATCATGGTCTATAAATGATTTTAAATGGATACTTTGACTCATTTCCAATCTGCAGTTCATGTCTTCTCTGGAATTTGGACACTTTGATGATGATTGATGGATTGTGCTCATTTGGTAGAGGATGCTGCTTTTACACTCTTTCTACATTCATTGAAAGCTTCTGACGAGCTTCAGCACCACTTTATTTGACATTCACTGCATTATTTTGGATGGAAAATTCATTCATATGCTCTCAATGTTGTCCAGCAGAATTCCTTCAATGTGGAACTACTAGAAGATGAGATGTTAACAGGAGCAAACACCAAGGAGACCCATCAGTCCTCTGCTGTTTATTATTCGCTCTGGATATCAACCCTCCTGTTGGCTTCATTTACGGCACCAAAAAACAGGAAAAAAAATCCAGAAATTCAGCAAAAAAATTCACCACATTTATGAAAATGTGCAAAAACCTTCAGGAAGAAAATTCCAATAATTCCTTAAAAGTTTTATTTAAAAAAAAACAAAAAAACAAAATCCCCCTAATTTGGCAGGAAAATTCTTGTAAATATTTTTAAAAAATGAGTAAAAACTTTCCCCAAAAAAGTCCTAAAAATATCTAAAGTGATTCCATATTTATCAGTAAAACTTCTGATATTTTCTTTAAGAACATTTACATAAAAATCAACCAAAATCCAGAGAATTTAATGGATTTTGGTTGATTTTTATGTGAATCTTCTTTAGAAACATTTCTTCTTTTTCCACCAGAAAATGTTCAAAAATTTCCTAAAAATGTTAAAATGTGGACATCAGGGGCCTGTTTCACGAAGCAAGTTCAAGAAACTCTGAGTTTCTTCCGCAACTCTGAGTTGATCTACTCTGAGATAGAAAACTCTGAGTTTTCGGTTTCACAACGGCCAGTTTGTGTTGGTTTAATCAACTCGGAGTAGTTTGACCCGGAGTCAAGCGCGTGCACCGCAACTCTGAAAAGACAGCATCAATGGAACCCCGATTCGACGAGTCACCATGGAAACGGGGAAGCGAAAGGCTGCGTTTTTGAACTGGAAGTTTTTAACGCGCTCATATTGCGAGTTTGAACACGTTTTTAGAAAGAAGTGCAACACCGCTGCAGCTGCAAAAGAGAGAGAGACGGCGTGGAGAACAGCCCGGATCAATGCGTAAGTTTAAATGTAGTCCTTTGTAATCGTAATAATATTACAGGGAATAACTGTCTGAACGGTAGAATATGAAGTTATTTCATTTAGGGGAAATCCCGACGGGGCAGCAGCTTAAGATGAAATATAAAAACATTGTTCAAACAGGTCAGACCTCGGCATTATCTCATGGAGGTACTTCATGTTGATCATGTTTTACATTGTAAAGTAGCCTAAATATTAAGTGGCTGTTTGACTGTGCAGTTGTTTTATCCACACAGCCTAAATGTCTGCATCCATATCATGTTCTGTTAAATAATTAAGCCTATTTAAACTAACACAGACTTCTGCTCAGCCAACAGAAAGAAAGTAGATGCCTGTAAAACGGCCTGTAAAATGTCATGGATGTACATATATATATATATATATATATATGATTATTTAGTTCTCTTTTGTGTCTTTTTTGTCTTTTGGCTCCTCCTTCACAGCACAACAGACCTTGTAATTGTAAGTAAGCAACACTCCACAGATTTCTCCAAATGGTAGTTTAAGTTTACTGAAACATGTCACTGATCTAGGATGAAGAGGATGAAACTGTGTCTGCTGCCTTTACAGAGGGGGATCCAGAAAGGCATACAGAGGTATGTAACTGATAGTTCTCTTCTCATTCACATTTTGGGTGGAATATAGAGTGTGACATTTAGCCTACACTGAAGTGTTGCACATTCTCATCCTTTTTAACAGAGCATGGCTGGACAGCAGCAGGATGGTTCCTCAGCTTCCACTGCACAGACTGACACAGTGAGATGGATGTTCAGGAAACACCAGAGCTTCATTCTGTGGAATTCATGTGCAACTGTAAAATTGAATGTCCTCTATGTATTCCCAGTTATCAGTAAAACAGATTTACAAACTGTATTTGCTGAGAAGAATCCAAAAAACAGATTAGGAGGACAGATCTGGAAATTGAAATACTGGAGCACAAGTTAGAGGTGGTGATGGTCACAGGTGAATTATGTTAACTACTGGAACATGAACTGAACTGTTTATTTGTAGGAAATAAAGAAGAGCAAATGAAATGTGTATCATGTCTTTATTTGCTGTGGTGGTGATGATGGTGACTTAAACTCTAAAGTGATTATTGCATACGGTGTCTCTGACTGCTCTGCTGTCCTGGATAGCTGCAGGTGGATGGGCTCATCATCTGGGTCTTCAGTTTGTAGGGCAGGGTGTTGCTCTCCTCTAATAGTAATATTATGAAGAACAACACATGCCACAGTAATATCACAGGCCCTCTCAGGGGTCACCCTGAGGAGACGTAGGCTCTGGAAACGGGCTTTCAGCAGGCCTATGGTCATCTCCACCCAGGCTCTGGTCCTGCAGTGAGTCCGGTTGAAGTTCTGTTGGGGGCCTGGTTCAGGGTCAGGGTATGAGGTCATCAGCCTGGGTTGTCATGGTAACCCCTGTCACCCAGCAGAAGGTCATCAAACTCTCCTGTAATGTATAGTGGATACATCAGAGTATATTAAAGGAGGGAGACAAGAGAATTCTATTGTGAAAATCTTTATGCTGCTGACCATGCTGCAGTCTGTTGCTCAGGTTAGACTCTCCATAAATCCTGGAGTCATGAACAGACCCAGACCACGTGGCCTCCACATAGAAATGATGTATGCAGCATCACATATGATCTGGACAGTGCAGAGAATGACAGATGTTGAACTATGATGCAGTCTTTAACATTTAGAAACAGTAGTCAGTCTACCTGTAGCCTACCTGCACATTTATGCTGTGAATGGACTTCCTGTTCATGATGTGAGGGAGCTGTGATGGGGATGTGTGTGCATCTATGCAGCCAATCACACAGAAAACTTTTCTGAATGTCCTGCATACAGTTGCCTTACTCTGCATCTCCGACATTATATAAAAACTTCCATTTGCAAAGAACCGCAGCGCAACACACAATATCTGCTGAATGTGAGAGCATGACTGGTTGGTAATGTAAATGTAAGGACGGATTAGGTTGTTTATGTAGATTATGGGTTTAAAACGATTACGAAACGGTACCGCTAAACCAATAATTGTCCGGAAATGCGAGAACATTTATGCTCGGTCTGATAACAATCTACCAACAAATATTTAATTATCTGTGCAGTAATGCTGCTCCTTTATCCACTGGATCGTTAATAAAAGCTGTTCTACGCCAAAACTCGCTCGCTTACTGACTGAATGAATGAGGAAATGAAACAGCGTGTGGCTGAAAGAGGGCGGAGATGGAGAGAAACTGGAGGTTTTCTCAGATAAACCTGCTGGCGAGCAGGTTCAAGTCATAGAGTCTGTTACTGCGGTAACTGACCGAGAGTTGAAGTTACCCCTCTTTGTGAAACAGGCTCGAGTTACCCCTCTGTCTCAGGGTTAAGTTACCTCGCTTCGTGAAACGGAAAACTCTGAGTTTCCCTCATTTCCGGGTTAAGAAACTCAGAGTTTTTAGTGAACCTGCTTCGTGAAACAGGCCCCAGAAGTTTCACTGTGAAAATATTTATTATTTTCCACATTTTCAAACTTTAAAATGACACGAGGGTTAAAATAATGAAACTCTAAAAGCATTTAATAAGGACACAGCAGATGATCCAACATTATTTTAAAGCTGTGTGTATTTTCCAGAAGCCTCAGGGTTTGATTGAAACTAAACGTGAGATCTGATCAGGCGTAAACTAACCATGACGTCACCCGTTGGTTTCAACGGCGAGAAAATGAAGCCCGGATTTTGCTACTTCCTGGTCGCCGTTTTGGATTTTTTGGAGCCAGTGACGTAAAAAGCGTCATCAAACAGGCTGGACTGGAGAGCAACTAGGGGCAGGATTGGCTGAGGACTCTCTTATCCCGCCCACGTTTTACCGCAGAGGCTTCTGTTGCTGTCCATCAAGTATAGCCACGCCCCCTGGATCCGCCAACTTTAACGATTTATTTAAAATTCAGTATTGATTTATTTTAAGATCGGCCACCTGATCTCTCATTTTGACCATGAAAACTAACGGGAAAAAATCCTGAGCTGGAGAACATCAGTCTATCAAATTTTATTTTTTCCAAAAATGAATTGGGGTCTATGGAGCAAAAGCTTCTTAGAGCCAACCCTAGCGGACGGCGGGATATTGCAAGTTTTTGACACTTCCGGGTTGGCTTCAGTTCTGGAGCCAGATGCTACGTCCACTATATATACAGTCTATGGATCTGATCCATTCACCAGAAAACACAAACTTTACTTCAGAATATTCCAGTAAAAATGAGCTGAAACATTTGGGAGAAACTATCACTAAAATATGATCAACAGGGAAACTTCTAACATTCTGATTGTTGGAAATCAAATCCAAAATCCTTGAAGATCTGCTTCCAAAGGAATCTTTCATATTTGGTAGAATATTGAGAACAGAAATGGAAGGATTTCAGGATGAATTTATCCAGCAGATTCTTGATGTGTTTCACATGGATGGATGAAGAAAATCCAGCAGATTGACTGTGATGTGATTTGATGCTAAAAGGTGATGTGGTAAAATGAGTAGAGGAGGGGCTTTGAATGTCACTGATTTACAAACAATGAATGGTTCCATGAAATGACTTTAGAAAACAGGAACATTATCTGTGCTTTACCTTAGCGCCTCATCTTTGTCTCATTCTCTTTAACATGTGATTTCCATCCTTTAAATGATCCCATTTCCACATGCAGCTTTTCTTCTACTGGAAAATGCTTTAGAAGCAGAACTTCAGTTCACACAAAGCTACAATGTGGAAGAACAGGAGGATTTGTACAGGAGGAAATGTGTCTTTGTGAAGGATTGGATGGAGAAAGGAACACATTGAATGGATGAAGATGTTCTAGTGATTTTCAAACTAAACTGACTTCAGATTGCTGCTAGAAACAACATTCTCTGCTAATCAAAGCTGTTCCAGTGATCAAAGGAATGTTCCAGAATTCATCTGAACTACTCATTCTAACACGCTGTTTATTGACAGAGAAACATTTTGACACGTTAAATGTTAGAACAACATTGTGAGATGATCAGGAATTAAAGAATGTTTTCCTCTTCCTGCTCAAAGAAAAGTTGGATCTCCAACATTTCCACAGACTGACTCTATCAAAGTCACAAGCAGATATTTGTCTTTTCCTTTCTGAGCTGAAATGAAAGAAGTTCATTTCTAAACTCTTTCTGATGTTTCTCCATGTAGAGAATGTTCCAGAAGGAGATTTCATGTGGAGAAGAACACATGTACATTGATGGAGAAGATGTGAACCTCCAGAACATCTGTTCTCCTCCTGAACTATTGTGAGGAGCTTTAGGGACACAATCATGAATGGTTGCTGACAAACAACGTTCAACCTGTCTGTGAATACAATTCTATCAAGTTTGCTCTCTTTATGCACAACAAACATCTGGACTTTATGTGGAATAATAGAATGAGAACTGGTGAATTTTAGACTCACAAATGTAGATTTTTAAAGGCTGCTCTGAATTTTATTGCTTTTAAAATGATTTGAAACTTTTCTTTTCCTCCTAATAAAACTGTCAAATAGAAGTTCCTTCAGACTGTCTCAGATTCTCATGTTCTAAACTGATGAACCCCTGAGAAGTTCATTTATTTGAAGCTGTCTGATTTGATTATATGTTTTTCTTTTCTGCTTCTCTTCTGCTTGGACCAGTGGAATTGTAGGACACAGTTGGTGCCTATTTGTTGTTTAATTAAGCTTAATAAAAAAAATAAAAAAAAAAACTTGGGGAGCCAAATATCCCAGAATGCATTTAGACCAGCAGCAAAGACCGAGGAGGAAACTTTCAGAGGAAACTCAAGTATTTTGGGAATCCTGCTGTGACACAAAATGTAGTTTTCAGATGATTTCAGGTGAGAAAGTGGTTGTAAAAAGGTCCAATGTGTGGTGAGTTTCTCCAGATGAAGCGGATTAAAAATGAGCTCCAACGGTTTCAGAGATGTGAGGTCCAGGTTAGACAGCTCTGATGGACACTCAGCCTCACTGTAGAGCTCCTTATCTGGACCAGACTTTACAATCTGCTGCTCTGACGCTTCTATAGCGCTTCAACAGGATATTAGTAGTTTATGTTGAGCTAACCGTCACACTTTGACCTCACACTTTATTTGGATTGTTCAGAGAAAAATCAGTTTGAAAGACGTTAAAGTTCATAACTTCAGATTGTTCATGTTTTACTCGCTCACTGACTGTGATAAGAACAGATAGAAATTAAAACAGAGAAGATCATTTATTTACAAGTTTGGTTTCTGAGTCTTTTCACCACTAAAATATGGAGTTTCTGTTCTAGTCTTTGTAGAACTTTATATTTGCTTTTAGGGCTAAATTTAATTAAATGTAATTAAAAATGGAGACAAAAAGATAAAAACAAAAATAAAAGCATCAGTTTTACTGCTTTAAAAAAGATATTTTTTCTGTTTTCATTTCTGTTGTGGAAGAGGATAAACGTTGATTATTCAGCATGGAAAATTAAATTCCACTTATCAACAAATAAGCAAACAAACATGAAGATCAAAGTGTGTTATTAGTCATTTATTGAATAAAATGAAAGTTCTAATAGTTTAAAACTCACAGTTAGACCAAATAAAACTGAAGAAAGATGTGTTAAAAATTTTTGATCTTGTTCAGGAAAAATCAACCACTGCACAATGAAAATAAAAACCAAGTTAGATATTGATTACAGCACAAGATCTGTTCAAAGAATTTAGACCATGGAAGGGTTAAAATACAACATAATGTGAGGAAAACCTTTAACGGCCAAACACAACATTTATAGAATTAAACAGGCAAAAAAAATGTTGAATTAACAGAGTTCAATGTAATCTGGATAGTCCTGGTGGGTTTAAATTCTACTGGAATCATATCGAGGCTGAAAACATTTTTATCCAGAGATAGCTAGGGTTATGGGAGCTTTGATGGAAAAATAAAATCTGTTAGAATTTGTCGATGAAACCATAAATTCAGAATCTTATAAAAAAATAACTTATTGAACCACTTATTTATTGTAAAAATGAAAACTGGATCTATCAATAAGACACAAATGACAGAAGAGCACAGAATACTTTGGAAAGAGTGATACAGATGAAGGAAGTTCTCATTTCATCACTAGAACAGGACTGAAAGACTCACATCAGGATCAAGTGTGGCTGCACAAAAAGCTGATTTTCACTGGACAATAATGTGTGAAAGTCTGTCAGCAGTTTGGAGATTCACTGCTTCCTCTCTCATTTCACACTTTGTGCAGCTCAAATGCTTTTAGTTCAAGTGAGCGTCAGAAGAACACCACATCCTGATTTTCACTCTCAACATTTGACTGGAAAAAGACGCAAACACCACATTTGGCTCCTGGAAGAATCACAACTTCATCTTTGAAGAGGAACAAGTTTACAAGGAATCATTTAGAAGGATTTGACAAAGAAACACATTTAATCCATGAATGTGAAAACATGTTTGTGAGGGACAGAGTCATGGAGAGACTCAACCATCTGTTCAACACTGTTTCTGTACCAGGAGGAGACTCTGGAGACAAGACTCAGCACAGAGACACTGAGGAACCAGGATAGAAGAACCAGAATCCAGGATAGAGAGTTTCAGTGAATGTGGTGTTGAAGGTGTGGAGGTGGATCAGAGAGTCAGAGGAGACTCCGTAGAAGGACAGAGTTCCAGCATCAACATCCACATAAACTGAAACTCTGTCAGAGACTGAGGAGGACTTGATGGGTGTTTTACTGTTATTGTGCCATGCAGAGTAACCATCATCATCAGAGCAGCGCAGACTCCAGGACTGATCATTAGATCCAAACAGACAGTCATCACTGCCTCCTTTCCTTCTGATTCCTCTGTAACTCACTGATACTAGAGCCACTCCTCTCCACTCCACCTCCCAGTAACAGCGACCAGTCAGAACATTTCTACACAGCAGCTGAGGATACGGGTCAAACCTGTCTGGATGATCAGGATAAAACTGATCTTCCTTCTCCACATATGCCACCCTTCTGTTGTTGTCAGACAGTCTGAGTTTTCTGTTTATTGTGTTTGTGTCGACTGTGAGTTGACAGGAATCTGATGGAGAGAACAAACACAACACAGCTGCAGTTATTGATGGATCATGTGATCAGTATTAAAGCTTTGATGATGACCTCAGAGATGTGACACTTTGAAGATGCTTGAATGTGCTGCTTTGTTTCCATCAATCCATTCAAACACACTTACACTTCCTCAGACCTGGTGTCAACCATCGGACTCCAGCAGGCGTCACCCTGAAAGGAGGAGGACGGTCAGAGCAGCAGAGACTCTTTCAGCAGCACACATGGACGTTACATGGCTCTCACACTGTTCCACTGATAAAGGACCAGTCCAACATGGAGACACAGACACCTGAATGCAGCATCTCTGAAGTCCTGTCCTGTGCTCGTCACGTTCCAGCTCAGTTTACACTCATTATTCAGCTTTACTCATTTATGCTTCCTCTGTTTATGGAGCTAGGCTAACAGTTCACTCACCTTCGTGTCTTTGAACTAAGCTAGGCTAACAGTTTAGCCTGCTTTGTGCCTTTGAACTAAGCTAGGCTAACAGCTTACCCTGCTTCCTGTCTTTGAGCTAAGCTAGGCTAACAGGTTCCCCTTCCCTTCAGTCATGGTGCACAGCTGAGCTAACAGTGTTCTTCTGCTTCCTGTCTTTGTTGTGAGCTATGCTGATAGTTTCCTGAGAGTGTCTGTCTGTCTGTACCTGAGAGTTTCCAGTCTACAGTGTGGATCCTCCGCTTTAACGCTCAGCATCTTCTCTCCTGAGTCTCCTGGATGGTTGTAGCTCAGATCAAGCTCTTTCAGATTTGAGGTCTTCAAGCTCAGAGCTGAGGCCAGAGAAGCACAGCCTTTCTCTGTGACCAGACAGCCTGACAGCCTGCACACACAAAACAACACAAACCTGACGGACAACACTTGGCTGGATGTTTCTCACTCTTTCTTTTCTTCTTCTCAAGCAAATCAACAATCTCAACAATTAGTGGGATTTAATCATGTCAAAAATAAACCCTGACAAGTCCTGCACAAGTTGAGTAAAAGCTCATTTGATGAATCCCATCAGCAGAAATGATTGTACTCAGGTTAGCTGTTTATCCACTGATAGAAATCACATCAGTTTCAAAGCATGAGTCCTGACCTGAGAGCTTCCACTTTACAGTGTGGACTCTCCAGTCCAGCAGAAAGACTCGCCACTCCTGAATCCTGCAGGTTGTTGTTACTCAGGTCCAGCTCTGTCACACTGGAGGACTGGGAGCTGAGGACTGGGGACAGAGCTCCACAGCTTCTCTCTGACAGATTACAGCCACTCAGTCTGAAGAGACAAAAAGCACATTATACTGATGAAACAGCAGCAAAATGAAAAATGATCTTCAGTCTCCAACTACTTACACAACTTTGTTGGAGGCTTTGACCACTGGCAGCAGCCTCAGAAGAGCCTCCTCTGAAGCAGAGTATTTCTTCAGGTCAAATACATCCAGATGTTCTCCTGATGACAGTAAGATGAAGCCCAGAGCTGACCACTGAGCAGGAGACAGTTTATCTGTGGACAGACGTCCTGATCTCAGTGACTGTTGGATCTCCTCCACTAGAGAAACATCCTTCAGTTCATTCAGACAGTGGAACAGATTGATGCTTCTCTCTGCAGACAGATTCCCACTGATCTTCTCCTTGATGTACTCCACTGTTTTATGATCGGTCTGTGAGCCACTTCCTGTCTGTGTCAGCAGGCCTCGTAGGAGATTCTGATTGGTCGGCAGTGAAAGACCCAGGAGGAAGCGCAGGAACAAGTCCAGGTGTCCGTTTGGACTCTGTAAGGCCTCGTCCACAGCTGTCTGGTAGAAAACTGTTGGATCAGGTTTGTTGGAGGTTGTTTGTTGTTGTTTTTCCAACAGGTTGATTCCAGAGTTGATGAAGGTCTGATGGACATGAAAAGCAGCCAGAAACTCCTGAACACACAGATGGACGAAGCAGAACACCTTGTCCTGGTACAGCCCTCTCTCCTCTTTAAAGATCTGTGTGAACACTCCTGAGTACACTGAGGCTGCTTCCGCATCGATGCCACACTCTGTCAGGTCGGACTCATAGAAGATCAGGTTTCCTCTCTGCAGCTGATTAAAAGCCAGTTTTCCCAGAGACTCAATCATCCTCCTGCTGTCTGGACTCCAGTGTGGATCTGTCTCAGCTCCTCCATCATACTTGACCTTCTTGACTTTGGCCTGAACCACCAGGTGGTGGATGAACATCTCAGTCAGGGTTCTGGGCAGATCTCCTCCCTCTCTGCTTCTCAGCAGCTCCTCCAGAACTGTAGCAGTGATCCAGCAGAACACTGGGATGTGGCACATGATGTGGAGGCTTCGTGACTTCTTCATGTGGGAGATGATGCTGCTGGCCTTTTTCTTATCTCTGAATCTCTTCCTGAAGTACTCCTCCTTCTGTGGGTCAGTGAACCCTCTGACCTCCGTCACCATGTCCACACAATCAGGAGGGATCTGATTGGCTGCTGCAGGTCGTGTGGTTATCCAGAGGCGAGCAGAGGGAAGCAGCTTCCCCCTGATCAGGTTTGTCAGTAGCACATCCACTGAGGTGGACTCTCTAACATCAGTCAGGACCTGATTGTTGTGGAAGTCCAGAGGAAGGCGACACTCATCCAGACCATCAAAGATCAACACAACCTGGACGTCTTCAAAGTTACAGATTCCTGCTGCTTTGATTTCACTGAAGAAGTAATGAACAAGTTCCACCAAGCTAAACATTGTCTCTTTCACTACATTCAGCTCTCTGAAAGTCAGTGGAAACATGAAGTGGATGTCCTGGTTGCTTTTGTCTTCAGCCCAGTCCAGAGTCAACTTCTGCGTTAACACTGTTTTCCCGATGCCAGCCACTCCCTGTGTCATCACTGTTCTGATTGGTTTGTCTGTTCCAGATGAGTCTTTAAAGATGTCTTCTGCTAAGATGGTTCTTTCTGCTCTGTCTGCTTTCCTGGATGCTACTTCAATCTGTCTGACCTCATGTTCATCATTGACCTCTGCAGTCCCTCCCTCTGTGATGTACAGCTCTGTGTAGATCTCATTCAGGAGGGTTGGCTGTCCTGCTTTAGCAATGCCCTCAAACACTCTCTGGAACTTCTTCTGCAGACCACATTTAAGTTCCCGTCCACAAACTGCAGGAAGTTCTGAATGAAAACACAAGAAAGAAAGAGTGAAGTAGAAGTAACCTGGATATGAAAGCACCAAAGTAGCAATAAAGTGAAGGTGACAGTTTGTCCCCCTAAAGACTGATTGTGTGATGATATTCTGAGACTTTAGTAAATGTTCTGTTGATCAGCAGCTTCAGTCTTTACACAAATCCTCTTACTGCTCTGCAGACAGTCAGCCAGCTTCTCCTGCTTCATCTTCCTCAGGAACAACACTGTGATCTGCTGAAACATCTCTCTGCTGCTCCTCTCATCATCACCCTCCAACTCCTCCTCATCCTCCCTCTGACTCTCTGAGGAGCATTTTGGGTAATCTGGACTCGCAAGCTTCTGCATCTTCTTCAGCTCCTTCTTCACAAAAGTCACCATGTTTTCCTCCAGCAGCTGGAACACAGAAATGTGTCAATGAGTCCATCAGTGAAATCATGGAGCCAAACATCAGATCCATGTTGGACACACTGACAGTCCACTGGTCTACAAAGAGCAGCATGGAGACGCCTGAACACAACAGATGGAGAACAACTTGTCCATGAACTCACCATGAATATGGAGTCCAGGTGATGCTGCTGGTCAGACTGAGCACTGGGAACCTCCGAGTTCTGCTGCTCCACTCTGTGGATCAACATCAACAGTTAACTCTAACTTTATCACACAGAGACAAACACCAGCTGAAGGTCCATGATGTTCATTAGAGATTCCAACATTAGTCTGTTTTCCACTACATGAACTTTCTCTTCATTTTGGCTCATCATCAATCTTTGTTCTGACCACAGGAACCATCCCTGTAGAACCTCTTTCAGGACTGTTTCTAGGAGTTCAAAGTTCCTACTTCAGGGTTGGAACTTCTGAGAGAACCTGGAAAACTGCTCTGTAGGTCTTGATGCTGACCGATTAAACTCAGAGAGGACAACAAGAACCATTTTTCTGTCCTCTCCATCCTCATCCAGCATCAGTCGTTTCCATCAACAATGTAATATATAGGCAAACATGTAAGCTAACATGCAGGCTAACATACAGGCTAAACTACAGGCTAGCATGAAATTTAACATGCTGGCTAACATACAGGGGAACATATGGGCTTACGCACAGGCTAACATGTAGGTTAACATACAGGCTAACATACAGACAAACAAGGCTTATATGATCACAGAACTGGTGTTTTGTCCAGTAAATCTATTTCTTGATATTTTAGTGAACTCAGAGTTCTTGCTGTGATCCACCTGGTTCTGTTTTTAATGTCTCTGTGGATGATGTTCACGTGATTAGCATCACTTCTTCAAAACATTTCTTCTGTTGGATGAGGAGCTAATCTGCTATCAAACTAGCAGCTCTGAAACCTTGTTCTGAACGTCTTATCCCTCTGCAGCAGGACCTGGTTCTCCTCTTAAGTTATAAGGAAGATCCTTAGACTGGTCGCTCTTGAAGGACACACAGCTGGATGCAGATGCAGGTCCAGACAACTCTGGTGACTGATGGATTCTGGTAAATCAAGACAAAGTTCACTAGGAAGGAGCATTCCCTTTAGATTCTCTTGGAAACCATGGTGTCAGGATCTGTGCTCCTCTGTAACCTTCTCTGAGAACTTCTTCCTAATCAGCAGCACCTGAGCAGAGGCTGGTTCTCCTGCCTCCAATCAACTCTCCTCTCAATCAAGCTCTGGCTCAGATTTCACTCTCTGTCAGACCATCAGCCTTGACACATCCCTCCACTGAACTCATTCATTCCTGAGTCAATGTTTTCTTGTGTTTCTGGTTAGTGTTCTCCTGTACTCTTGTTCTACTTGGTTCTGTTCAGCTTTAGTCTTTGCACTTCTGTTGGTTATGTCTTGAGTCATAGTTTTGTGTATTTTGTGTTTCTTTGTCTCCCTTTGAGTTTCATGTTTTGGTGTTCAGTTTCTGTTAACTTAGTCTTTAGTTGGGTTTTGATTAGTTTCTTGTTCTCTGTAGCTCACTGTCCTGGCTTGTTTGGTTTACCTGATTGTATCGAGCTGTACACCTGCATATTTTAACATCCTCTAAATAAACTCCTGCTTCACTTAGTCTCTGGTTTGCTTGTTCTCACTAGTGGATTCTCCCTCACCAAAAGAATCTGACACATGGAGGTCATAGCAGAGTTTCAGAGGGATTTAATGCTGGAATATATTTGGAACAACTGATAGAACAGTCGGTAGTTTAATGTCTTTGAAGATGGAAGTTAAACATTAATGTTAAACTAAAGCTGTAATCAGTGATGAGGCCTTCAAGTTCATCAAGGAGGGACGATAGTTCCAGAACTTTGCTTTCTCACCTCCATCACTCACTGATGGAACAAGTCAGTTTATCTGAACTTTGTGGTTCGGAACATGATGTATGTTTTATAGAACTTTATGTGGTGCTAGAAAACATGATGTTGCTGAGCCTCATATGTAGAACACAGCATGTAAACGGGTCATTCCTACTATTCGGTGCCATTTCGGCCTTGTTTAATCTATTAAAAAAATGTTAAAATTTCCAATTTTTTCGTCTTTTACACACGTGGACAAAATTGTTGGTACCCCTCAGTTAAAGAAGGAAAAACCCACAATTCTCACTGAAATCACTTGAAACTCACAAAAGTAACAATAAATAAAAATTTATTGAAAATTAAATAATCAAAAACAGCCATTACTTTTGAATTGTTGATTAACATAATTATTTAAAAAAACAAACTAATGAAACAGGCCTGGACAAAAATGATGGTACCTCTATAAAAGATTGAAAACTATTTGACCAGAGTGACATGATTAACTCAGGTGTGTCATTTAATTGACATCACAGGTGTTTCCAAACTCATAATCAGTCAGTCTGCCTATTTAAAGGGAGACAAGTAGTCACCCTGCTGTTTGGTGAAAAGGTGTGTACCACACTGAACATGGACAACAGAAAGCGAAGGAGAGAATTGTCCCAGGACATCCGAAAAAAAATTATAGACAAACATCTTAAAGGTAAAGGCTATAAGACCATCTCTAAACAGCTTGAAGTTCCTGTGACAACAGTGGCTCATATTATTCAGAAGTTCAAGACCCACGGGACAGTAGCCAACCTCCCTGGACGTGGCCGCAAGAGGAAAATTGATGACAAATTGAAGAGACGGATCGTTGGAATTGTATCCAAAGAGCCCAGAGCAACCTCCAAAGAAATTAAAGGTGAACTCCAAGGCCAAGGTACATCAGTGTCAGATTGCACCATTCGTCGTTGTTTGAGCCAAAGTGGACTTCATGGGAGACGACCAAGGAGGACACCACTGCTGAAAAAAACTCATAAAAAAGCGAGACTGGAATTTGCAAAAATGCATGTTGACAAGCCACAAAGCTTCTGGGAGAATGTCCTTTGGACAGATGAGACCAAACTGGAGCTTTTTGGTAAGGCACATCAACTCTATGTTCATAGACTCAAAAACCAAGCATACGAAGAAAAGAACACTGTCCCTACGGTGAAACATGGAGGAGGCTCAGTAATGTTTTGGGGCTGCTTTGCTGCATCTGGCACACGGTGTCTTGAAAGTGTGCAAGGTACGATGAAATCTGAAGACTATCAAGGCATTCTGGAGAGAAATGTGCTGCCTAGTGTCAGAAAGCTTGGTCTCAGTCGCAGGTCATGGGTCTTCCAACAGGACAACGATCCAAAACACACAGCCAAAAACTCCCAAGAATGGCTGAGAGAAAAGCGTTGGACTATTCTAAAGTGGCCTTCTATGAGCCCAGATCTGAATCCCATTGAACATATGTGGAAGGAGCTGAAACATGCCATTTGGAGAAGACACCCATCAAACCTGAGACAACTGGAGCTGTTTGCTCATGAGGAGTGGGCCAAAATACCTGTTGACAGCTGCAGAACGCTCATTGACAAATACAGAAATCGTTTAATTGCAGTGATTGCCTCAAAAGGTTGTGCAACAAAATATTAAGTTATGGGTACCATCATTTTTGTCCAGCCCTATTTCATTAGTTTGTTTTTTTTAAATAATTATGTTAATCAACAATTCAAAAGTGATGGCTGATTTTGATTATTTAATTTTCAAAAATGTTTTATTTATTATTACTTTTGTGAGTTTCAAGTGATTTCAGTGAGAATTGTCGGTTTTTCCTTCTTTAACTGAGGGGTACCAACAATTTTGTCCACGTGTGTATGTTAAGGATTACTTATCAAACTATAAGAAAACTATATTGGTCCAGCTCAGGATATCAATAATCTAATATTTTTACCAAATTCTTTGCATGTGACAGACAGCAAATGTCCACCCTGTTACAGGACATTCTCACATCTATTACACTATGTTTCCAAACCACTCTAGCTATAATAATTACATTTAGTAAGAGCTAAAATGTCCCTTAATTTACCCTTGAAATATCTATTTTGAGAAATATTAACAAAGAAGTATATGTACAAAAAATGTGCTCTATTGTAAGGCACAACACAATTTGAACACATTTCTTTTCAATTTTAAGATAATTTCAATGGAATCTATATTTTTTTAGTGATTTCATTATACTAATTAGAAACTGCAAGTAAACACAAAGACATGCTAAATATTTCAGACTTTTTATCTAATTCTCATCAAAAAATAATAAGGTAACAGGGTGGACAGACGAGTAACAGGGTGGACAAGACGTCACAGAATGGAGCTAATATTTGTGAACAAAATTTTATTTAAAAAAGTAAATTTATTTAACCTTTACATGAACATTAAAATTATTTTTTTTAAAATACTTCCAACAAGTAAATAAAAATATCATTAACTAGTCATATGAAAAACATCAAAAACGTCATTAGCATCAGCTTTACATACGAATTCACTGAAAAATATAAATCATTAATTAGAAATTCATTCAATAATTTAAAATAGGAAATTCATTCAATAACTAAAAATAAAATAATCAATTTATAACCAAAAATAATAATAGAAGACAACATATGCTGAAGAAAGATGTTTATCCACCTCTGTTGTGTCCACCCTGTTACTGTGTGTCCACCCTGTTACTGTGTGTCCACCCTGTTACTGTGTGTCCACCCTGTTACTGTGTGTCCACCGTGTTACTGTGTGTCCACCCTGTTACTGTGTGTCCACCCTGTTACTGTGTGTCCACCGTGTTACTGTGTGTCCACCCTGTTACTGTGTGTCCACCCTGTTACTGTGTGTCCACCGTGTTACTGTGTGTCCACCCTGTTACTGTGTGTCCACCCTGTTACTGTGTGTCCACCCTGTTACTGTGTGTCCACCCTGTTACTGTGTGTCCACCCTGTTACTGTGTGTCCACCGTGTTACTGTGTGTCCACCGTGTTACTGTGTGTCCACCCTGTTACTGTGTGTCCACCCTGTTACTGTGTGTCCACCGTGTTACTGTGTGTCCACCCTGTTACTGTGTGTCCACCCTGTTACTGTGTGTCCACCCTGTTACTGTGTGTCCACCCTGTTACTGTGTGTCCACCCTGTTACTGTGTGTCCACCCTGTTACTGTGTGTCCACCCTGTTACTCTACAAAACGGTAACAGGGGGGACATTTAATGCTAAAGCTGTCCCTTACTGCTAATGTGATGAAAAACAAGATAGCACTTAGTGACAACCGAGGAAGATTTTTAGCATATTTATTAACCATATTTTTGAAATTACCAAAAAATATAATTTTCTGCTATAAAACAGGGTAACAGGGTGGACATCTTATGCTTTACCACGTCAGTCAAGCATTCTAAAATACTTAAAAAAGGTTGTTTAAAGAGAGGTACTTATTTTGCTTCGATTAGTTTGATTTTCCCTCCAAAAGTGTAAGCCACTTCCTATATCAAGTGACTAGATGATGTATTGGGGGGGCATGTGCAGAGATCTTTGTATCAAAGTAACAGGGTGGACAGTTGACTCAGGGACACAACATATTTTGAATATTTTAAGCAGTAAAAATGTATAAATAACAAAAAATAACATTTGGGGAGGTAGACTATAAACAAAGCTGTGCAACAATCGTGAAAAGTGTTGGGTTTATTTTATTACTATTACTTTTATGTGTATTTTTAATTGAGCAAACATGATTTGGGACATGGGAATTTGGCCTACTTATCCAAAAATAAGGGTAATTGTTTAAAATTGAGATATTCCTGCATACATATCATTGTATATTATGGTAGAGAACTGTTAACCATATAAGCCAGGCTTTTGAAAATTAGTATTAGGACATTTTTACCAAAAATATGCAATGCTCTGTCATGGGGACTCAAATGGCACCGAATAGTAGGAATGACCCAAACCTATTTTAAATAGTTCTAGTTGTCTCCTACGGCTGACTTACTGTGTCCAGTAGGTGGCGCTTTGACTAGAACTCAGAGCTGAGATGTCAATGTCCTTCAATAAAGTCACAATTCTGTTAAGGTTGCATCAAAGAGCTCTTGAGACAACACCGACCATATCTTAAACTGCTTCGATTAGTTCCCTATATTGAGGCAAATCTCTGAACTTTAACTATAGGAGGCGCTATCGAGCCATGCTGCCATGCAGACACCAAAGAACCATATAAAATATTGAGTTCCACCACTAAGGAGGCATGTGGAAACTTTCAGAAGCAGAACAGCAAGAATATTAATATTAATATTAATAATAACAGTAACATATGAGAGGACATTAAGCTCTGCTCACATGAGATGAAAACTAATCTGGATTTAAGAAAACATATTACAACAGATTTCAGGAAAATCAGTAAAGAGATAATTTAACCTTTGGTCAAAAGTTTATGTTCTGAACATCTTACCCCTCTGCAGCAGGACCTGGTTCTCCTTTAAAATCAACAGATTGAACCTTAGACCAGTCACTCTTTATGGACACACAGCTGGATCCAGATCCAGGTCCAGGTGGATTCCTGTCAATAATGATGCAGCAGTGATGTGATGCTGAGCTCTGACATGCAGCAGAGTCCTGGACAGAGATGGTGCTCTCACCTCTGAGCTTTGCTCTGGTTCTCCTGTTCCCCACACAGAGAGCTTTTAGAGGGAGGGACTCCCTCCTCTCTGTCTTCACACTCAGCCATGATGCTCAACTCACAGCAGCTCACACACACTTTCTACCTTCACCTGCACAGGAAATAAACATCATTCATCCACTCAGATCCTGCTGGAGAAGATCAGCTGCTGCACTTCTATCAGTCCAGCAGATGGAGTCATGGAGCTGCAGAGACTCACCCACAAACCCAAAGTCAGAAAGACAAAACAACAAAGAAACATCAGCAGCTCATCAAACTGACTCAAGTCCATCAATAATCTCATAGAAATATTGACTGATTGCAGTCAATCAATAAGCTAATAATCATATTGATCCATGTTTAAACAGCAGTGATCCACAGTTTGTGCTGAAATAAGAAGTGACCATGTAGAAACATGACTCAGCAGAAACAAACCGCAACATTGCTGAAGTTAAAGCAGCAAACAAAGCAAACTTACACTTTATTCAAAGCGCTGAAGAAGGAAAAAAGTTTCCAGTCCACTCCTGGACGCTCAGACAGGTGATCTGTTTCCTGGAACCAGTCAGAACTCCACCTATGAGGAAGCAGCAGGCAGAGTTTCACAATAAAAGCACATTTTACAGGCTGATTCCCACTCATTTCATGTGACCGATTATTTCAACATTCAACCGTTTTCATGTCACTCAACATCCAACACAACTTCTACAAACCCTGTGCTTAATGAAACCAGAAGCTCCCATCAGGCTGTAAATCTCTGACAGTTAATATTTCCTAGAATGGAATCACTGGGACAGAACCAACATCAGCACATTTCCCTCAACATGTCTGCTCTCAATCTCATTTTATGCTGCATTTAAGAAACATCTGAACATTTCTAGCATTTGGTTTCTTCAAAGTGTATCAGGTTAACTTTATTTCACTTTAAATCTTTTCCCCTCCGCTAGACAGATCAGATCACAGGTTGTGATTGACAGATAATAAGAACAACTCATGTTTAGAACTGTCTGACAAACACAAATAATATTTACTGATAAAACATTGATTTCAGCATCAGTTTGAGAACTCCTGCTGGTTGGGAACACCCCAACATGTCTGAACATTTGGTTTAAATTCATGTACAGACTCAAAGTCACAACAAATGATGTGAAATACCCCCCCCCCCCCCCCCCCCAAAAAAAAATGCAAAAATCACAAGAAAAAGGTGCAAAATTCGTTTTTTAAAAATGCATAAAAGACATAAAAAGACACTAAAATTACCATAAAAATACTCAAAATAGCAACAAATGATGTGAAATAACCTCATAAACACTGAAGTCACCACAAAAACATGCAAAATCACTTTTAAAAAATGAAAATTGACATTGAGAAGTCACTAAATTATCATAAAAACACTTGAAATAGCAGCAAATGATGTAAAATAACCTCAACAAGACTGAAACCAACACAAAAAGGTGCAAAATCAATTTTCAAAAATACAAAATCAACATTATGACGTTACTAAATTATCCCAAGAACACTCAAAATAGCAACAAATGATGTAAAAAAAAAAAAATCTCAAAGACTGAAATCACCACAAAAAGGTGTAAAATCACTTGTAAAAATGTATTGAAAAATAGAAAAAGGCACTAAATTACCACAAAAAATACTTAAAATAGCAACAAATGATGTAAAATAACCTCAAGACTGAAATCAACACAAAAAGGGCAAAATCACTTTGAAAAATGTATGAAAACAGAAAAATACACTATATTATCACAAAAACAATAAAAATTGCAACAAATTATGTGAAATAATCTCATAAAGACTGAAGTGACTATAAAATGCGCAAAATCACTTTTAAAAAATCAAAATCAACCTTAAAAAGTCACTAAATTACCATAAAACCATTCGATATCTCAAAAATGATGTGAAATAACCTCAGTAAGAATGAAATCACCAGAAAAATGTGCAAAATCACTAAAGAGGCAATCATGTTTCAACATGAAGAAAAATTTGCAAAATCACCACAAAAAATGCAAAATTGACATTAAAAAGTCACTAAATTACCATAAACCAGTCAAAATAGCAACAAATGATGCGAAATAACTTCATACAAAGTTGAAATTACATCAAAAGTCATCGTTTAATAAATGTTGTCTGAATGTTTCTCTATCTACCTTTATATTTAATATATATACCGTTATAGGTGGCTTGCAAATGACGTCACATCCGCCTCATTACATTGCTGAGTGCAGCGAGCGTGGCCAACATTCACTCATCGGTCAAAAATGCCTTTGTGTGTTGTTTTAGGTTGTTCTAATCGATCAAATCGCAAAATTGATAAAGGATACTTCAGGATTCCTCGTGAAGAGATGAAAAAAGGGCCTCGCACTAAGGATTTTACGAAAAGAAAAATGGCTCGCTAACATTTCCTGAAGTTCGAAGGGAGCGGAGTCAAAGAATGCCAGAGTCTGTGGCGATCACTTCGTTAAAGGTTAGTGAATTATTATGATATACATGCTTAGAGCCTTTCTGTGTTGGTTTTAAGACCCATTCTTTAAAGATTGGTAACACTAACTACCCACTTAACAAGCTAACGTTTGCTGTTTTTAGCTTGTTTACTGTCACAAAACTGTCACATTGAAGGATTATTTACCCTGCCATGCAGTCGCAGTGCGCGGTTATTGTTTCTCCATCTTCTTTTATCAACAACCAGGTATGAGTTGGTGTTTTTGTTAAACATTGCGAATGTTTCACCTGAAAAGAACAGTAGAAACACGTTTTAGCATCCACCGAGCTAACACCCCTAGCAAGTACAAGTTTACATAAATCGTTACTTACACGGCTTTTTATGATGCAGGATTTGTCTTTCAGGATCTTAACTCAGACTTCTTTAACCCATCCACAGACAAAGAAATTGTATGAATCCATGCTTTTCCAAGCCTTCATTTGTTTAGCAGTGCAAAAGCTTGTTTGTAGCACCAGATAGTTTGAGATATCAGGGAACTGAACTGGCAGATATTTTTCCAACTCGTAGGTCAAATCCTTCGTGGATAACGCATACGGATCTATGCCATCACAAAATTTGAGTTTTTCGATGTATCGAGTTTGAGAATGAGAATCTACAGCACAAAAATACTCCGAAAAAGAGTCGCGTTTTCCTTGCTCTGCGGCAGTCATTTTGGTTGGCCTGACCACCACTTCATTAACCGGAAGTTAATGCCACCGCTAAAGTCACGTGTTTGCAAGCCACCTATTGCATTACACTAACTCTGTTTGTCCCTGTGTCCTTTCTCTGAGTGTCCCTGGTTCCATAGCTGATGCTTCAGATCTGTGGTTGCTGTCCCACCAACTGGTCTAGTCTCCATCATGTCCACTGTGGGATGCTGCTGCTGACCTTCCTCCAGCCCACTGCTTCCAGCTGCTCATTTCCACCAGTCTACTCTGCATCACCCTCACTATATTTGATATACTCATCTACACACTGAATTTTACTACCAGCTATATATGTAGTGTGCTTATTGCCAGAGCTGTGCATCTTAACAGTAAACTACGAATCAGTTTACATGTTAGCTTCTACTTTGGATGTATCGTCTGTCTTACAGGCATGTCATTGGGAAATTACCAAATAAGTGAATCCTTGGAAGCGAGGGAGCGGAGCATGCAAGAAACCTTTGAAATCTAAAGGCTGAAATGGTGCATTCTGGTGAACTCTGACACCTAGAATTCTTTAAACATGAAGGCTTAAAAAAAATGTCTGTATGGGACCTTCTATTAGTTCTTATTAGTAATAAAATTCGATAACTTCACTCTTACACTTTAGTGTCACCAAAATCACTGGCGCCTTCAATTGGCTCCTGCTGGTCGTAGTGCAACTATTGGTTTGATACTAAATAAAAAAATCTGAATTTAAAGGAATTTTTATAATTTAAAAAAAAAAAATCAGTAACTTCATTCTTATCAACTGTAGATCTCTACCATAGGAGCCATCAATTGGCCCCTGCTGGGTGTACTGCAACCTGTGGTTTGACATAAAAACATTTCTTCGTAATTTTAAGGAACTTTCATTATCAACTATTAATTCAATTATTTCACTCTTATACACTGTAGAAAAAATCTACTCCATCCAACCATCAAAGGGGTCCTTGTGATCAGACCTTCAGGTTTTTTACTTCCAAGTATCGTCTGTTCAGGCCTTAACTTTAAAATCTCATCAGCGGTTTAACATTCTGGTTGGAATGAATGAACGCTGAAACCTTGTCAGAAGGCGTCTTATTGTTTTGTTCCAGTGCTCAGTCCTTGAGGTGACCGTCTAAACACTATAGTTTGGTATCTTGGTGTTCTCTGATCCTCTCTTTGGGGACCATTCCAGGTTCATTACTGTTCACTATCATTGTTTTGGACCAACAGGTGCATTATGGATCTAAAAGATATAGTACTACACACATCAAGAAAAATACCATCAAAGCTAGTTTAATTTGTAATCCTTAAACTTCACACACAAGCACACACACTAAATATTGTACACAACTTCACATGGCAATAAACAACCCAAATGAACAACAAGTCCTCAAATTCATACGACCACACAGGTCGTATGTATGTGCCCCTGAATAAGACCCATGAGAGCGTATTTCGGTTAGCGCCCCGACGGGAGACAGGAAGGCATTACGGGATTTAATTCGCAAAATGGCTTTTCCCTCGCGAAACGGCTTTTCCCTCACTTTCGCAACACGGGTTTAGGGTTATGGTTAGGGTTAGTGTTAGGTCAAAGTTTGCTCATGGTGACGTTTCAGCTGAGACACCGGAGTGTCGATATTTACTCAACCGCTAGAGGTCACTTAACGTCAAAACGCAACACTCGGTCGTAATCGGGGCGTGTACAGACAACCTATGTGGTCGTTTTATCAATGAGGACAGTCTCCAAATAAAATAAAATTCAGTTACTTTCAGTGATTAATGTTCCACAATCGACCAAAAATAACCTCAAAACAAAACAAAAAAAACATTTCTCTGCTATAACAAAAATATTTGAGATAAGTAACAACAACTTCTAAAAAATCTTTAAAATTATGAAAAATAATGAAATATCAGATCAAGAGTAGTAGTTTGACCAGCAGGAGCCAGTTGATGGTTCCAGTGATTTCAGAGACACTGCAGTGTATAAGAATGTAGTTACTGAATTTTATTACTAATAAAATAATTATAAAATCCTTAAAATTCCGATTTTTTTATTATGTATCAAACCAAGGGTTTTAGTATGACCAGCAGGAGCCAATTGAAGGCTCCAGTAAATTTGGTGACACTGCAGTGACACTAAAGTTGAATAATTCAATATTTGTGTGTTTTAGCTGTTGCAGCGGTTTTGCTCGTTGCAGACAGTCCCTGTTCACTCCTCAGACACCAACGTTATTTCTGCAGCTTGAAAGACAGTGACTTTTGATCAAACTGACCTTGTAGCACATTGTCTAGCTTACAACGATTTGAAAGAGGCATCGTTTATGTTTTGACAACGTATATTTCATGAGTTAATGATGCTGGAAGTCCCAATCTGTGAATATCTTTCCAACTTTACCAAACTTACTAACGTTCCAGTGAGGCAGCTTTCTGTTCTATGATAAACCTGATTATTAAAGTCAACATACTGGAGGAGATTTAGGATTTTAACGCTTTAATCACTTGAAATAAGACCGCTGATAGTATTGACAGGGAAACAGGCAGTGATCAGAGTAAAATCCACTTAGTTTGACTGCAGGATAGCACGTTAAGGGGACGGCTAGTGAACGGCCTCCTGCTGTCTGGATCCAGTCAGACCGGGTCTCTGCCGGTTGTCAGGCCGAGCTCAGGCCTCCCTGAACGGCTTGGAGCAGCTCCTCACTCCGCCTCCTCCACAGGCTGATTCAGGCACCACAAAGCGGAGATACACGGAATAAAAACACCATATTCAGCTCCTGATCACCAGTTCCCTTTACTGTATTGCAAGGGCGTAGGTTTGGTCTCAACATTGGTAGGGACGATATAACAGCATAACCTGCATGTACACTTTTTGCTGGGGACGGGACATAATTGGTCTCTTTCATCTTCTTCTCCCTTATTTTCTTCTCTAAAGTGCATCAGTGGGTTGAGCAATTATGGAAAAAATCTAAATCGGGATTAATTGAACTTTTTACCTCGATCATGATTAATGTAGATTATCTGAAAAAATGTCTGCATAGGCTGCAAATTAAAATATTTTTAAATAAGTAATGTAGAAAATAATTAAATACATTTTAATTAATAAATAAATGCACTAATAGGTATTTGGTTTCAAAAGTGTAAAGTCACAACATGCTCTAGCCTTCTTTCCTTCTAAACCAGGCCGTTTACAAGAAGAAAAGCAGCAGCATGTGTGTTTTTTTTGACTGTCAACACTTTCCTGTGAAACACAGACTGGGACCTCTCTCTCTAAGCAGCTTCTTGCTCACGTTTTTCTGGTTCTATATTTTCCAGCAGAGTTCACGACATTTCTCACAGTTTAATTAACGTTAACAGTAGAAAACACATACAGGAGGACAATTCTCTCTAAGCAGCTTCCTACTCGAGTTTTGCAGGTTAGCAAGTTCACACAGTTTAATGTTACGCTAACTCTGATGCAGGTCGGACTTTCAGTAGCAACATTAGTGGTGTGTTCCCCACGTCCACAACATTGACGTCTTTTTACATTACTTACAGTGTCCTCTGCTGCTGCTGCTGGCCGAAAAAAAACTTCTAATATCCCTCCTCTTCGAAGTGGGCGGAGAAGGCGGCATGTTTATTTCTTGGGTATTTCTGTCGGGGCTGTGTGAGTGTGCGTATGTCCGCACCCTAAATGGCATCGGGGAGATCCTACGCTACTCTCAGCTTCACTCAGCTCAGTGAAGCTGACCCCCCACCCACAGAAAAAAATCCAAGCAAACAGGCTGAGTGGTTAGTGCCTCGTTTGTGCTGATTTGTGCCGTTAAAATTTGAGATATTAAAGATTATTTTTTTTAGGTCATTCAGAGGTCATCATCCCCCCGCTTGCTCCAAAATGAACCAGACTTGTCTACTTCTTTAGTGCTTCGTTTAAATGGCGATACGTTGATCGGTTTAACCGAACCTTCCAGCTCCACACAAAGTTTCTGCTGCTTTTCTGAGCAAATGTCCAACATTAAAGAGTTTAAAAGCTGCTGACATTACCTTCACACGGAGGACGAAGCGGAGGAAGTAAACTGCGCCACAGCCTTGGAAGAACGAAGCTGAAAGTTAGAGAGGCGTTTGGGTTCCAGAGGAAAAAAATCAGACATCAGAGAGTTCAGCTGGAGATGAACCGCGTTTAAAGGCATTATGGAGGATGTTTTTTTTGTTTGTTTAATTTGTCTGATTCACATAAAATTAATATACTGACCTTTAGTGGACTTGTATGTATGGTCTCTAAAAGAATTTAAAAAAAATAACTGTGGACATGGCAGGACCTGAAAAACATCAGTCAATCAACGCGCTCGGACCGAGGGTTTGGTTTGCTCCCTTTCCTGTCAATCAAAAATCTTCCGGCTCAGGCCTAGTTACGTAGATTACGTATGCCTTGGACTTACGTGTTTTGTGCATAGATATACATAGGCTGAATCCCAAACCGCCCCCTACACACTCCCCGGCTGAATCCCAAACCGCCCCCTACACACTACCCCTCCGTTTGCGCGTTCCCGCGGAGGGTCCTCCGTATTAAGGGCCGTCCCAAACCGCGTAGTGCGGAGGGAGAGTGAACTGTTCAACCCTTAAATAGCGAGTCTGCATCGATGCTCACTCTGGACAACTTTTTCAGGAAGTGCAACGTCGAAATGGAGGAGAAAACAACATATCGATGTGAGTTCCACATGCGTCCATTATTTCTCCCACGCCCTTTTCACACTGACAGAACATCACAAAAAGAGTGATGTAAAAAGATAAATCAAAAGAAACAAATCTTCTTCTCTGCTGACGTTTGATTTAATTGTGCATCCCCTGACACCTTAAAATTTGAACACAGCTGACAGAATTCATTTATGCATTTGTTGGATTTGAAATGCCAGATAATAGGATTGGAAAAAATGTGAGTGAAAAAAAAGTGGGACGCTTTCGTCTTCTGGAAGCAGCAGCGATCCTAGCGCTACAGCCATGACAGTAGGCGTCTTTCTGTTACCATGGCGATGACGTTTTCCATTTTCCGGTGAGGCGACAGGGCGTCCCATTCCTGACGATCGTATTTATACCCTCCCCCTTCAATAATAGGTGCCCTCCACAGCTGCGAGTGTGACTTCTTTTGGAGTGAAACTCGGTAGTGGAGGGGGAGTGTGTAGGGGGCGGTTTGGGATTCAGCCCCCCTCCACTACCGAGTGTCACTCCAAAAGAAGTCACATTCGCAGCTGTGAAGGGCACCTTTTATTGAGGGGGGAGGGCAAGGGCGTAGGTTTGCATAGGGACGGTAGGGACATAACACTACCAACTTTTCAAGAGGGTCAAATTGTCCCCACCAACTTTTAAGCAACCTTATTTGCATGATATAATGAGTTCAGTTATATAGGTAATTTTGATTGTCTTTCCATATGTTATAAGGATAGAATTGACCCTACCATTATTAAGTGAATTATTTTCATTATGTTCAGACCAGGTTCAGACTTACCCCTTTTCACTTGCTGAATGTGCGTTTGATTGGCTGATAACTTGACCCCCCCCGCCCCCCACACGCACACTCACACGCACACTCACACAGCCCCGACAGAAATACCCAAGAAATAAACATGCCGCCTTCTCCGCCCACTTCGAAGAGGAGGGATATTAGAAGTTTTTTTTCGGCCAGCAGCAGCAGCAGAGGACACTGTAAGTAATGTAAAAAGACGTCAATGTTGTGGACGTGGGGAACACACCACTAATGTTGCTACTGAAAGTCCGACCTGCATCAGAGTTAGCGTAACATTAAACTGTGTGAACTTGCTAACCTGCAAAACTCGAGTAGGAAGCTGCTTAGAGAGAATTGTCCTCCTGTATGTGTTTTCTACTGTTAACGTTAATTAAACTGTGAGAAATGTCGTGAACTCTGCTGGAAAATATAGAACCAGAAAAACGTGAGCAAGAAGCTGCTTAGAGAGAGAGGTCCCAGTCTGTGTTTCACAGGAAAGTGTTGACAGTCAAAAAAAACCACATGCTGCTGTTTTTCTTCTTGTAAACGGCCTGGTTTAGAAGGAAAGAAGGCTAGAGCATGTTGTGACTTTACACTTTTGAAACCAAATACCTATTAGTGCATTTATTTATTAATTAAAATGTATTTAATTATTTTCTACATTACTTATTTAAAAATATTTTAATTTGCAGCCTATGCAGACATTTTTTCAGATAATCTACATTAATCATGATCGAGGTAAAAAGTTCAATTAATCCCGATTTAGATTTTTTCCATAATTGCTCAACCCACTGATGCACTTTAGAGAAGAAAATAAGGGAGAAGAAGATGAAAGAGACCAATTATGTCCCGTCCCCAGCAAAAAGTGTACATGCAGGTTATGCTGTTATATCGTCCCTACCAATGTTGAGACCAAACCTACGCCCTTGGGGGAGGGTATAAATACGATCGTCAGGAATGGGACGCCCTGTCGCCTCACCGGAAAATGGCATGTTTCAGCTCCTTCCACATATGTTCAATGGGATTCAGATCTGGGCTCATAGAAGGCCACTTTAGAATAGTCCAACGCTTTTCTCTCAGCCATTCTTGGGTGTTTTTGGCTGTGTGTTTTGGATCGTTGTCCTGTTGGAAGACCCATGACCTGCGACTGAGACCAAGCTTTCTGACACTAGGCAGCACATTTCTCTCCAGAATGCCTTGATAGTCTTCAGATTTCATCGTACCTTGCACACTTTCAAGACACCCTGTGCCAGATGCAGCAAAGCAGCCCCAAAACATTACTGAGCCTCCTCCATGTTTCACCGTAGGGACAGTGTTCTTTTCTTCGTATGCTTGGTTTTTGAGTCTATGAACATAGAGTTGATGTGCCTTACCAAAAAGCTCCAGTTTGGTCTCATCTGTCCAAAGGACATTCTCCCAGAAGCTTTGTGGCTTGTCAACATGCATTTTTGCAAATTCCAGTCTGGCTTTTTTATGAGTTTTTTTCAGCAGTGGTGTCCTCCTTGGTCGTCTCCCATGAAGTCCACTTTGGCTCAAACAACGACGAATGGTGTGATCTGACACTGATGTACCTTGGCCTTGGAGTTCACCTTTAATTTCTTTGGAGGTTGCTCTGGGCTCTTTGGATACAATTCCAATGTCCTGGGACAATTCTCTCCTTCGCTTTCTGTTGTCCATGTTCAGTGTGGTACACACCTTTTCACCAAACAGCAGGGTGACTACTTGTCTCCCTTTAAATAGGCAGACTGACTGATTATGAGTTTGGAAACACCTGTGATGTCAATTAAATGACACACCTGAGTTAATCATGTCACTCTGGTCAAATAGTTTTCAATCTTTTATAGAGGTACCATCATTTTTGTCCAGGCCTGTTTCATTAGTTTGTTTTTTTAAATAATTATGTTAATCAACAATTCAAAAGTGATGGCTGTTTTTGATTATTTAATTTTCAATAAATTTTTATTTATTGTTACTTTTGTGAGTTTCAAATGATTTCAGTGAGAATTGTGGGTTTTTCCTTCTTTAACTGAGGGGTACCAACAATTTTGTCCACGTGTGTACTTGTTTGAAAAGCTCTCATAGTCATAAAATTTACCATAATTATCAAGGAGCTGGTTTACAGTATATAAATTCTCCTCAGTCCAATTCTGTAAATATAAAGATTTGTTTCTATGTAAAATATATGTGTTGTTCCACAGAATACAATTGTGGGGAGAGAAGTTATGTTTGTAGAGCAGAGACCAACTAAGCAGAGCCTGCTGATGAAAATGAGCGAATTTCACAGGAAGTTTACCAACAGTAAAATGACAACGCAGAAGGAAATTCAGACCTCCCAATTTACTAGAAATATAATTTGGGAAAATATTCCACAAACTATATGGGTTTCTCAGAAATCTTTTTCACCAATTTACTTTTAAAATTTGATTGAATACAGTAAAGGTCAACACATCTAAACCTCCTTCAGCTAACGGATTTGATAAAATATCTTTTTTTATTTTATGAGCTTTGTTTTTCCACAAAAAATTAAACAAAATCTTATCAAGATCAGAGCAGAGGGATTTGGAGACATCTAGTGTTGAGAATAGGTAAGAGGTTCTTGACATTCCTTCTGCCTTGCTCAATAACACTCGACCATATATAGATAGATCTCTGGCAAGCCAGCTATTAAATTTCTTTTGAATGGTGTCAACTACAGATATAAATTATCAGTTGAATTTTTTTGCACTTTAGAAATCTTTACTCCCAGATATGTTACAGTATTTTTTACAGGAATGTCACAGATGTATGTAAGATCAGTATTATAAAGAGTTAAAATCTCAGATTTTTGTAAATTTAGTTTTAGTCCAGAGATGTCTGAGAATTTGGATATTACAGATAAAGCTGATGGTACTTCCCCAGAATTTTTTAAAAATATTGTTGTGTCATCGGCTAATTGAGATATTTTAATTTCTTCATCAAAAACCCTGATTCCCTTAAAAGAACTCTGTTGAATTAGATAATTTAAAATTTGTCCCACAAGTAAGAATATATACGGTGAGGCTGGGCAGCCTTGCTGCACCCCTTTGTTAATTTTGAATCTGTGAGATGTACCATAAAGCAGCTTTACTGCACTGTTATTATCTTTATAGGGTGTCTTAAAAGCTCTGACAAAGAAGCTTCCAAAATTAAAAAAAGATAGTGTTTCAAAAATAAATTTATGGCTAACTGTATCAAATGCTTTTTGATAGTCGAGGAAAAGAATTAAGGAATCATCAATAATTAAATCTTTATAATGAATAATATCTAAAATTAGTCTGATATTATCAGCAATATGACGCCCAGGCATGAAGACGTTTTGGGATTCGTGAATAATATCATTTAAGCCTCTTTTTAACCTTTTAGCCTAAAGGGATGCCAAAATTTTGTAATCATTATTTAGAAGTGTAATACCTCTCCAATTATCAATAATCAGCGGATCTTTATTTGGCTGTGGAATCAGAGTTATAAGTCCCTGTTTCATGGAGGTTGGCAACTCCTCATTGTTGATAGATTCATTATAAACTGCAAGAAGAAACTCTGAAATTTCAGAGGAAAATCTGAAATAAAATTCTGAGGTTAGGCCATCGTTACCTGGCGATTTATTGGGTTTAAGACTTTTGATTGCATTTTTTACCTCTTCAATAGACAGTGATTCATCACAGTCTTCTTTTAGATTATCACTTGCTTTTTTTTACATCTTTCAATGAATTTAGTACATTTGTACTGTCCGAACATAGATCTGTTTTATAGAGATTCCTGTAAAAGTTAGATACATATTCTGAAATTGTAGTATAATCTTCTGTCATTGAATTATTATTTAGTTTTGACAAAGAATTTCTTTCATAGTTTCGCTTTTCAATACTAAAAAAATATTTGCTGTTTTTCTCGCCCTCTTCAAGCCATTTTAGCCGAGATCTGATAAATGCACCTTGAGCTTTCTCCTTGTATAGCTCATCTAACTCCTCTTGATATTTCTGTAGTTGTGTCTTTAATCCTTCATCATCATCATCTATCATAAGAATAGTGATATCAGAAATATTTTTAATTAAAAGTATTTCTTTTTATTGTGATTTATCCTTTTACTGAAATTAATCACAAATTTTCTAATTTCATATTTAAGTAATTCCCAGCATTTTCCAAATTCATTATCATTTTTAGCTAGTATCCAATATTTTGTAATAAGTTTTTTAATAACAGTTGTAAGTTCATTATTGGTCAATATTGAGTTATTAATTTTCCAGTGGTTATATACCTTCCTATTAGTTTCATATGTGAAGGTAGCGTTTGTATATATCTATGGTAGCGACCATAGACTGTATATATATATATATATATATATATTTATTTATTTAGAACAGTATACACAAACAAACAAGGCACATATGATCATCATCATTAACGAACTTCCATCACAGATCGAGCAATCAGAGTAATTCCAAATAGAAAAGGAAAGGAGGGAGAGAGAAGGAAGAAGAAAAGAGAAAGAGATAGATTAAAAAAAAAATTGTGAAGGGACTTTTAAATTAAATCAAATTTATCTAATAAAGAAAACAAGTGAAGGGCTTTCCTATTTTCAATTAATTTTAAAGATTTACAAAAAAGTAAGAACTCATTCTTCCAGTGAGTAAAACAGGGTCTAGATTTAAAGTACCTGCATTTGTGAATAAAGAATTTCCCTGAAAGCAATAAAACATTCAGCATAAATTCTAGATTCTTGTCATCTTTAAACACACCAAACATAATAGAATCTTCTGTCAGGGGGAAAATAATGTTTTTTGAGAATAACCAGCTCCTTAAGTCACACCAAAAGAGATGTACCACATTGCAGTGAAAAAAAACATGGTTCAAATTTTCAACATCCACATCACAAAACACACAGTTATTTACATCCAAATTAAATCTTAGTCTTAGGAACTCATTTGTAGGGTAGATTTCATTCAAAAGTTTGAACTGAACTTCTTTGGCCTTGGGAGGTAATGGAAATGAGATATAATTTTTCATTATGTTTTTAATTTTCTCCACCTCAAATCGTTTCAAAATATATGCTCTTTTGATTGAATTTGGATAGAATTCATTTAACAACAGTCTTCTAATGGCATTGTTATTACATGCACGATCACAAAACTCAATCCCCCCAATGCACAATTGTCTCAATCTTTGGGAGACTTCAGAATTTCGTATATCTTCTTTTACCATTGTTCTCAAAGAGATCGGTATTGCACTTATTACTTTTGTGTATTCCTTGAAACTACATTGTATTTGGTATTTTTTGCAAAAGTCTTCATGTAATAACGGGTTCACATTTTCATCTAACAGGTGAGCAACAGCCCAGACTCCTTTTGAATTCCATTCCACCCTACAAACTGACTTCCTGTTCAGCAATATATATCGGTTATTCCAGATTGGTGTATTGTGAGGAGTAAAATTATGGCAGTATATTAATTTCGAATAGAGAAGAACTTGTTGATGAAAATCAGAAAGTTTGACTGGTAACGATCTACATTCAAAGTCACATCGCAACAGAAAGTCTATTCCCCCCACTTTCTTGAAAATCATGTTAGGAACAGTGAACCAAAGTGAATCCCTGTTTGTGAGAAAAGATTTTAGCCATTTTAATTTTAAGACGCCATTCATAATGTCAAAATCTATCGCGTTTATACCCCCATCTTCATACACTTTGACCATATCATTTTTCCTTATGTATTGACATCTGTTTCTCCATATAAATCTAAAGTTTAAAGTATTTCTCATTTTGATCATTTTCTTCGAAATTGGTAAAGAGAAGGCAGGGTAGATGACTCTAGACAGACTGTCCATTTTTGTTAATAACACCCTTCCAAAAATGGAGACATCTCTTTGAAGCCATCTATTTAACATAGATTTACATTTGTCCACCGTATCACAGATATTTAGTTTTTCAGTCAACATTTTATCCTTGGAGATGACAATTCCTAGGTATTTGACTTTCTTTTTCACTTCTATATTACACACAGATTGTAATTGGCAATCATGTAACGTTAGAATCTCACATTTTCTCAAATTGAGTTGTAAACCAGAGGCCTTTGAAAAAAAGTCAATAGATTGCAGAGCCAGTGAAACTTGATCAACCTTCTCCAGAAATAAAGTTGTGTCATCTGCTAGCTGACTTATCACAATTTCTTTCTCCAATACCTTCAACCTCCTAACCCTACTGGTTTTAATTAAAATAGATAACATTTCAGCAACCATTATGAACAATAATGGTGAGCTCCCACAACCCTGTCGAATGCCTCTCTTAATGTCAAACCTGGGAGATGTACCATGACCTAAACTTACCGAGCTATTAATCCCATTATACAGTATTCCAATAACATCTATAAATTTATTGCCAAAGCCAAAATGCTCTAAAGTTTTTAAAATAAAGGAATGTTCCACCGAATCAAAAGCTTTGTAAAAGTCTAAAAACAAAATGAATCCCTTTTCATGAACGACATGACTATAGTCGAGCAAATCCCATATAAGTCTAATATTATTGTGAATTGATCGGCCTTTTCAAAAACCAGATTGAGTCTGGCTAATTATTTCAGATATACCTACTTTAAGTCGAGCAGCAATAGCCCCTGAAAAAATTTTGTAGTCTATATTTAGCAGCGTAATTGGTCTAAGATTGTCCAATATCCTTTTGTCTTTGCCAGGTTTAGGGATTAAGGTGATCAAACCTTGTTTCATAGGAGGCATCAACTCTTTTTTCTCTATACATTCCTTGAGTGCATCAAACAACAAAATTCTGATTTCCTTCCAAAAGTATCGATAAAAATTTGTTGTGAGCCCATCTGACCCTGGGGATTTGTTTAAAGCCATCTTGGGAATAACAGCATCTAACTCTTCAATTCTTAAATCTGACTCACATAACTCTTTAAAGGACACTTCAATATGAGGGATAGAGTTCTTAATCTTGTCAAAAAAAAACATCAGCATCCTCTAAGGAATAATGTGAGGAATAGAGATCAGAGTAAAAGGCGAAAACTTCCTTTTCTATACTCTTAATATCTTTGTTTTCCACTCCATTGATAATCAGACTTGAGATAGAGTTTCTCGTTTGTCTACTTATTTCCAAATTACTAAAATAAGAAGAGTTCTTTTCTCCTGCCTCAATCCATTTTGCCCTCGACCTGATAAATGCACCCTGAGCCCTGTCAAGATAAAGATCATCCAATTTAGTTTGCAGCTCTATTAATTTCATCTTTTCCTCAGGACTCAAGGCTGGTCTATTACAAATCAGAGTTATATCCCTAAGTATTCTACTTTCATTGTCCCTTTTCTTCTTATTAAGTTCTTTGCCAAATTGAATAGAAAATTGTCTAATTTTAAATTTAGTAAACTCCCATTTGCCTATTTTACTTTCAAGTGAGTCATTATTGCCATTTTCCTTTATTAATTCTCTCATTTTGGTACAATACTCTTCGTTAAGCAACATCCTGGCATTAAATTTCCAGTATCCCTTATTTCTAATTTCCTTTCTGGTGGATTCTAAGATTAAATCTATGAAACAATGATCTGACAAGGGGGCTTTTGAGATTTTAGATTGTGAAACATTAGTCATAACACTATCACTTCCTAACCAATAATCAATCCTGGATTTGCAATCTCCATTAGGTTTAAACCATGAGTAACTTTTAACATCTGGGTTGAGTCTTCTCCAAACATCCGTTAAACCATTGTCGGCCATAAAGCCGTGAACAATGTCATTTTCCTGAGATTTCTCGAACCTTGGAGGCATCCTATCCACCCACTCATTTGGGGACAAGTTCCAGTCATCTCCCACCAAAACATATTCAGTAGGATATAAAGCCTTAAAATCAGAAATGACCTCAGTCACCTTTTGTAAAAGTTTACGATTTTGACGATCATTGTTGAAACCATAAATATTCGTTAAAACAAAAAACAGACTTTCCACTTTTAGCACCACCGTTAACCAATGACCCTCTCCATCTGCTTTATGTGTAACAATCTCTCCTGGGAATCTGTTGAATGCAATAGCCACACCTCCTGACCTATTAGAACCATGGCTGAATAAAATCCTGTCACCCCATTGATTAATCCAAAAGGAAGTGTGTGAGAGCTGAAGCTACCGTCCTTTACTCGTGCACTTTTCTTGATGATAAAAATTATCCACAGACTCCGATGTAAGACAAAAAAAAGATGTATTTATTCTAAAACTTTCCAGGGTAACTTACAGGAGTATTCCAAACAAATTTTTACCAACAAAAAATGCTACGGTATGAAAACCGTGTAGCTCCCTCAATAGACAAGCCTCAACTTGCCTGAACGGCCTCTGCCTTTTTCCCAATCCCACTCTTAAAGAAACAGTAACACCAACACAAGTGACTAAAACAAGTAAGAACAAACAAAACACGTTTTGGCTCCCACATTCCGGCCCCTAATTGTACTCTTAACAGAAGACAATTACCAAATATATATCAGGGAGCCAAATAAAAAGCACAGATTAGAGTCCCTTTGAATTAAGTCCTCCTTTCCATTGCAGGAGCTGAATTAGCTGCATTCGGCTTCCTGGAGAAGACACAATTTTGTGGTGGGTCTATCCAGTGTACTGGTCTTGGTCTTTATGCGGACCTGACGTATCTGTCCAAACTTGTCTGGAACTGTGTGGACCACTTTTCCCATTACCCAGGAGTTGCGTGGTGCAGAGTCGTCAACAACCAACACAATGTCTCCTATGGTAAAGTTGCGAGATGGGCGAAACCATTTGTGACGCTCTTGAAGCAAAGGCAGATATTCCCTTGTCCAGCGCTTCCAGAATATGTCTGCCATGTATTGAACCTGCTTCCATCTCCTTCGCGAGTAGAGGTCCTGGTTGTCAAACACTCATGGAGGAAGGGATGGTTTGCTCTTAAGGAGCAACAGATGATTTGGTGTAAGCTCCTCTAGGTCGTTAGAATCACTAGATGCCTCAGTTATGGGTCGACTGTTGATGATGGCCTCTGCCTCACACAACAGGGTATGTAGGTTCTCCTCATCAAGTTTCTGAAGCCTCAGGGTGACGTTCAGTATTTTCCTTATGGACTTGATCAGCCTCTCCCAAACCCCTCCATGGTGGGAGCCAGTGGGAGGATTGAATAGCCACTGGATGCCTCTTTGGTGCAGAGTGCTTTCGATCTTGGAGGTATTCCATTCCTGAATGGCTCTTTTTAATTCACGCTCAGCACCAACGAAATTTGTCCCGTTATCCGACCGTAGGACCTTCACCTGGCCTCTTCTGGCAATAAAGCGACGAAGAGCAGCTATGAAGGAATCTGTATCCAGTGAGGACACTACTTCCAAGTGTACAGCACGGATTGCCAGGCATGTAAAAATCACGCCATATCTTTTCACCGAACTTCTTCCCCGTTTGACCTCAAATGGGCCAAAGTAGTCCACACCTGTGTTGGTGAACGGTGGGTCATCTGGCAGGACTCTGTCTCCAGGAAGGTTGGCCATCTGCTGTTGACCTGTTGATCCGTGAGAGCGCCGACAAACTAGACACTTGGACAAGATTCTCCGGATAGCTAAGTGTGCGCCAGGGATCCAATACTTGACTCGCAACTTGGAGAGCACATGGTTGCAACCGCTGTGACCCAAGTTCTCATGGATGTCTCTCAGGATTAGCATCGCAATGTGCAGATCTTTATGCAAAATCGCTGGTTGCTTTGATTCCTCAGGCATAGCGGCTCTGCTGAGTCTTCCTCCTACTCTAACGATGCCTTCTTGGAGAACTGGGCTGAGCTTGAAAAGACAACTGCTTCTCTTTATGTTATCACCCCTTTTGAGTGCCTCAATTTCTTTGGAGAAGCACTTTCCTTGACAATAGCGAACAATCTCTTGTTCTGCTTCTTTAAGGTCTTCCTACGTAAGCTTACAAACAGTTGTTCTTGAAGAATCTGTCTTGAAGTTCATCATCCTTTGGTCAACTTCAGTTGGAGGAAGAGTAGTTTTCAACTCCTTCCTCTTTCGACACAAGTTCAGCAGAGTGCTCTTAACCTTAAGCATCCAACCGACTGCTTTCTTCAGGCGACTCCATGAAGAGAAGTACTGCACTAGCTCCAGTACTGCATCCTTTTGATCCACTGCAGTAGTAGCACAGACCACGAGATTCCTTACTTCTGGGTCCTCTGTGGTTAGTTCCTCAGGATGTTCTGGATTCCAGGGCCAATTTTGAGGGTCTTTGGTGAGAAATTCCGGCCCCTGTAACCAAGCATGGCTCTGGATGAATTTCTCTGCCATCAGGCCCCTTGATGCATAATCTGCAGGGTTCAGCGAGGAGCTGACATACCTCCACTGATGAGGTTCAGAGATCTTCAAGATGGCGTCCACACGGTTAGCAACGAAAGTACGGAATCTGCTTGTTCTGTTTCTGATATACTTCTGAACAGTTGTGCTATCAGTCCAGAATACGGACTCTTGGAGTTCCAGCTGCAGTTCCGACCTCAACATCTGGTCCATGCGTGCAGCCACAGTGGACGCAGTAAGCTCCATGCGAGGGATGGTCATCGGCTTAAGCGGAGCCACTCTAGCTTTCCCAATGACAAATGCACAATGGGGTTCATTATAGCTGTTCTTCTGTATCAAATAGCTAACTGTCCCATAGCCTTCTTCGCTGGCATCAGCGAAATGATGCAGTTGGTTGAACACTGCTTCACCGAAGCCTGCAGGTTTGAAACACCTAGGGATGCTGACATTCACTAGCTGTTGAAGTGCAGCTTTCCAGGCAAACCACTTGCTAGCTAACTCTTCAGGTATTTGGACATCCCAGCCTATCTTCTGCCTGGAGAGCTCTTGCAAAATTTTCTTGGCTGAGAGCACCACTGGCGCTAAAATACCAAGTGGGTCGTAAATTGAGCTCACGAGGGATAGGATGTTTCTCCTAGTGGGTGCTTTGTCTGGCATGACAATCTTAAACCTGAAGCTGTCGGACTCGATGCACCAATGAACTCCCAAGGCCCTTTCTATGGGAAGTGAATCCTGATCCAGGTCGAGGTCTTTCACCTCAGTTGCCTTGTTTCCTTCTGACATAGCAGACAGCACGACCCTGCTGTTGCTTACCCACTTGGTGAGCCTGAACCCACCCTTCTCACACACAGCTTGCAGGGTGCGGTACAATGATACTGCCTCTTCTTCAGAGTGAACTGATTTGAGACAGTCGTCTACATAGAAGTTGTGCAGCACTGTGTTGACTGCCTGAGCATTTGACTCAGTTTTGCTGTCCTCAGCACATTTTCGCAAAACAAAGTTGGCGCAGCTTGGGGATGATGTTGCACCAAACAAATGCACAACCATTTTATACTCCACTGGCTCTTGAGTGATGTCGCCTGATGTCCACCAGAGAAACCGAAGAAGGTCAGAGTCCTCCTCAGGCACTTTCACTTGGTGGAACATCGCTTCCACATCAGCCATGACTGCCACCTCTTCTTGTCTAAATCTGGCTATCACACCAAGGAGTGTGCTGGTTAAGTTTGGTCCTTGTAGCAGCTGTTCATTGAGAGTGGTGCCTTGGTATGATGCTCCACAATTGAAAACCACTCTGAGCGTCTTCTTCCTTGGGTGATATACCCCATGATGTGGCAGGTACCAAACTCTACCATTGTTCCGACTGATATCTTTGCTGGGTACCCGCACAGCATAACCCTTACTGATGATGCTGTCCATGAATGATGTGTACTCTGCGCGAAAGGTTGGATTCTTCACGAACTTTCGCTTTAGGTTCAAAGCACGTTGCTCGGCTACCTTTCGATTGTTGGGCATCTTCAGGTCTTTATTTCTCAGTGGCAAGGCGATGCTGTAATGTCCATCCATGAGTTTAGCCGACTGTGTGACTTGGTCGAGGAACTGATGATCTTCCCTAGACATTTCCAGTGTCTCATGTCGGTTGCACTCAGGAAAGTCACACCTTAACTGTTGATTCCAGAGTTCCTCCAATCTGGTAACTGATATTCGGTTGGCCTGAACCCGCATCAGCCCGCGCACTGTGCTATGTCCAGCATTCTCCCGGATTGGTCCATTAATAGTCCAGCCGAGGCGTGTTCTTACAGCATATGGGCCGTTCTCCACACTAGCTATAACTTGCCAGGGTTCGATAGCTTTTGGCGCATTGGTCCCAATAAGCAGTCCTATCTCTGCATCTATTTGCGGAAGAGACACCTCCTTTAGATGTGGCCACCTGTCAACGTCCTCTTGTAAAGGAACATTATCCTTTGTTGCAGGAATGGTTTCCTGGGAAAATACATCCGGAAGTTCCAAAAAATCATTGCATTCCAATCTGCTCACTTCCAAACCAGCCACCACATGACTGTTCACAATTTTTTCCCCTCCCATGGTCCTCAATAAAATGTGTGTTTTTCTGCCTGTGAGGTTTAGCTCTTTCATTAGATCCGCAGTACAGAAACATGCAGTACTGCCAGGGTCGAGGAAAGCATAAGTTGTTGTCACCTTTTGACCCTTGTTGCTCTTTACTTGAACAGGAACAATGGCTAAGATGCTCTCCATGTTCTCAGCAGTTGTAGCTCCATTGGTTGTAGCACTGGTGCCCACAAACCCACTTACTACAGACTCTTTTCCTGACGACCTTTCCTCGCTTTCCAATAATTCACGTTCTGTCCCTGTGTCTTTGTTTGTAGTGCCATTCTTGGCTTTTGTGTGTAGCACTGTAGGATGCAACTGTGTGCAGACTTGACAAGTCATCTTCTCATTACATGAGCTACTCATGTGACCCCTTTTTAGACAGCTGAAACACAAACCTTTGGCTCGCAAGAAGTCAATCTTTTCCTTATGTAGTGATTTCTTCAATCTCTTGCACTGTTCCATTGAATGTTCTGCGCCATGACAGAAAAGACAGGGTGTGGAAAATGCATGCTCTTGGCTGACCGTAGTTTTGCTTCCTTGCTTAAACCTGGGACACACTGGCTCATTGCTTGTGAAAGTTGCCGCTGTGACGAAGCCTCTCTTGGTCTCACTTTTCCTATGCGACCTTTCATCCATTTGGCCTTTAGATGAGCTCTTTGATGAGTCCTTTATATCACCAAACAGTGGGTGCAACACTTCTTTAGCTTGCTTATTAATGAAATCTACAAGATCGTTGAACTTGGCTCTACGATAACCATGGTCCTGAATGCTACAGACAACACTCCTCCATCTTTCCCTCAGCTTATATGGGAGCTTGGCAACCATAGCACGCATGTTAGCTACGTTGTCAAGCTCTTCCATATACTCCACACCAGCCATAGCATTACGACATGCTGTGAGATAGAGGCCAAAAGACTGCAGAGATTCTCCGTCATCAGACTTGATGGTGGGCCAGTTCAAAGCTTTAATGTATGCCACTGAAATCTTATAAGCATTTCCAAAGTGTTCTTCTAAAAGTCTCTTAGCTTCGCTGTAGCCATGCTCAGGTTTCATATGGAGACAGCTTCTTACCAGCTCCCTAGGCTGTCCGGCAGTATACTGCTCCAGAAAATGGAGGCGGTCTTTGCTGCTCTCTGTCTTGTTTTCTACTCCATGTTCAAATGCTCTTTTGAACAGCAGATATTCTAAAGGGTCTCCCTTGAACACCGGAATGCTTTGAGGAGGCAGTGAAGCTAGTCTCTGCTGGATTGTTAACATTTCAGCAACACCCCGCAAAGTTTCTGGCACCTGTGCGGGAGGCTGAACTGCTGCAGTGGCTGATGGCTGGATATGAGGCTGACTTCTGTTACCTTGCACTGCTTGTCCATCAGTGTGTGAGGAGCATTTTGAGCCTACATTAGAGTTCGTTCCATCCCGACTCGGTGCCTTGGATGACACACGCAACTCTTCGAACTCATCCAAGATCTTAAGTTTAGCATCTGACATCGCTAAGGCAGTTTGAATCTCTAAATTGTCTTTCTCTCTTTTTATCTCAGCTTCCTGCTCCTCCAAAGTCTGTTTCTTCTTCAAAGCGGATGCCTTTGCTAGCAATGCGGCTCTCTCCAATTGCGTCTTAAGCCGAGTAGATGAAGCCGATGATGATGCACGGGAAGACCGCACAGAACCTGGCTTTGAACGTTGCTTACACGATGGCGAGGATGCACTAGAAACACTATCAGATGGCTGAACTGCTTCATCATATTCTTTGGCTTCATTAACGCGCATATTAGCTTCTGTAATCCAATCCTCAGCCCTTTTTGCAAATTCCTTAAAGCCATCAGCCTTAGGCTCAAACCAGTTAGCTTGATCTCTTTTCGTGTCTTCTTCAGAAAGTTGGTAAAAGATGTCCTTTGCACTGCGATTCAATTCACAGAACTCTTCAAACAGCCTCTTAAACTCTTCGATTTTGGTTTGAATTGCTGGTAAGCTAGCATCGCCACCATCATCCATTGCTTTACTAATCTGGTTCATTTTACCCGTTAGCTTAGAAAGCTTTGCCTTGCGTGCGCTAACAGCACGTTGCAGCCTTTCCTCCATAGCTTTCGTAGAGGTGTCTGCGCTAACATCCGCAGCTGTGTTTGTATCTTCCTCTCTTTGCTCCATGTCTCATGCAAATTACACATGAGCTTAATGACGTAGCTGGGTCTGAACACGAAAGCCACCAAACTTGACACTGTCTATGTATCTCCTTTAGGGATGATGTTGCAGCTAGCTAGTTAACTAGCACATTACTCAGCATCTTTCCTATAAACTGCGAGTTAGCCTTTACTCACGACCACCGTGTCCTGATGTATGTGTAATTCCTTTTTTTCCTTGGGGTTTCCAATCCTTTATCTGTCCATTAGTCCACGTGGAGCAGGTTTTCATTCGAATGTGAGAGCTGAAGCTACCGTCCTTTACTCGTGCACTTTTCTTGATGATAAAAAATATCCACAGACTCCGATGTAAGACAAAAAAAAGACGTATTTATTCTAAAACTTTCCAGGGTAACTTGCAGGAGTATTCCAAACAAATTTTTACCAACAAAAAATGCTACAGTATGAAAACCGTGTAGCTCCCTCAATAGACAAGCCTCAACTTGCCTGAACGGCCTTTGCCTTTTTCCCAATCCCACTCTTAAAGAAACAGTAACACCAACACAAGTGACTAAAACAAGTAAGAACAAACAAAACACGTTTTGGCTCCCACAAAGTGTCCTCCTCTGTAGAATGAGTCTCCTGTAAAAGTAAGCAATTAGACTTTTGCCCTTTACAAAACAAAAAAAGTGCTTTCCTCTTCACAATGTCCTTGAGGCCCCTCACATTTAATGAACCAAAAGAAAGTTTAACATTTTCCATGAACCTAAAGAAGAAAAGGAGAAGAAAGACAGAAAGGAAAAAAGTGCAACTACTACCTTAACACAACCTCCTCAGATAGTAAGCGAACCTAAATTCAACAGTGTTTAACGTCCCTTCATAAAAGTTTCCACTATGTTATCAATAAAGTTATTTCTTTTTTACTTGTTGTCGATTCGGCGTCCTTCAATGAAACCATGTGGCCCTCGGAAGAAAGCCACCTTCCCCTCTTTTCTCGCCTGTTCAATTTGTGGCCAAAGGCGTCTCCTCTCCTCCCAGTCCTCCCGTGGTAACACCTCCGCAAAGCGGATCTTTTTCTCCTTGCATACCTGAGAGTTCTTGGTCCGGCGCCAGATTTCATCTTTCATCCATCTCCTTGTAAATAGCACGATGACATGCCTGACTTTGTTATCCATCTTCCTTCCAACTCTATAGACAACATCAACTGCTTCCTCCATCTTCGTCTCCAAGTCTGGGGCAATTTTCTGGAGAATTTCAACAACTTGCACTCGGATATCTTCACCTTCTCTCTCCTCCAGGCCCTTAATGTGGAGAGACCACCTCATTCTGTACCGTTCTTGTTCTTTCACTCTTTCCTTTAACTCACAGTTGTCTCTTCCCAGCTGGGCATTTTGCTTTTCCAGTTCCTGAACTTTCTTCTTGCACTCGTTCAGCTCCTCAGCATTAAACTGGACTGCTTTGGCTAAGCTAGCTAACATCACGCTGCTTTGTCTTGTTTGATCCCTTAAATCCCCTAGCTGCGCATCAACTCGACTTTCAAGTCTCTGTATTGCTTCCATTATGGCATTGTTAGAAACTTCATTATGCTCCTCACCAGATTTCGCCTTTTTCTCTGCAGGATTCTTCACTGGTGTTACTGGGCCCGAGACACAGCCCCGATCTCGCTTATTTAACGTTGTAGTCTCCATGGCATAGTCGTGCTCCCCTAACCCGCGGTCGTCTTTACGATCACCGTTCGGTGAGGATTTCGAACCTTTGTTGTCCATCACAAGTTTGGCCGGCTTAATAACCCTCTTGTCTTGCATTTTGTCACTTCAGAGTGGATTGTTAACCCGTTTTAATTTAACTTTGGGACTTGTTTGCAGGAGCTACAATCAGACACTGCTGCTCAATCCGCCATCTTCTGCCGATCCATAGACTGTACATATAATGGACGTAGCATCTGGCTCCAGAATTGAAGCCAACCCGGAAGTGTCAAAAACTTGCAATATCCCGCCGTCCGCTAGGGTTGGCTCCAAAAAGCTTTTGCTCCATAGACCCCAATTCATTTTTGGAAAAAATAAAATTTGATAGACTGATTTTCTACAGCTCAGGATTTTTTTCCTGTTAGTTTTCATGGTCAAAATGAGAAATCAGGTGGCCGATCTTAAAATAAATCAATACTGAATTTTAAATAAATCGTTAAAGTTGGCGGAGTCAGGGGGCGTGGCTATACTTGATAGACAGCAACAGAAGCCTCTGCGGTAAAACGTGGGCGGGATAAGAGAGTCCTCAGCCAATCCTGTCCCTAGTTGCTCTCCGGTCCAGTCTGTTTGATGACGCTTTTTACGTCACTGGCTCCAAGAAATCCAAAACGGCGACCAGGAAGTAGCAAAATCCGGGCTTCATTTTTTTTTTTTCATATTTCTTTATTACAAAGAATAACAACAGCAGTTATTAAAATGTACAAACATACAGACAACACAACAGCCAGGGGGGAAGGCTGCTAAATAAACACAGAAAATAAAGAGCACAAATGATAGGTCTTCATGGCTTTCTTATTATTTGAGTCACATATACTTTCCAAGTACTTTTCTGTTTCCTTTTGAAATCCAAAAAAACAGGGATTCGAATGGCTAAACTTGGCTTTGTGTATATGATATTTACCCAATATAATTATTAGATTTATGACATACAGTTCTTTTTGTTTTTTACTTTTAACATCATAAACACCAAAGAGCACATTGTCCCATTTTAAAAGAAAGTCTTTGTCAATTTTCAGAGTAATATAATGCAGTACCTCTTTCCTAAAGGTGGCAGTATAATGACAGTCCCAAAACAGGTGCATCAAAGTTTCAGGCTCACAACCACATAAGGAACAGTCCACACACACATCTCTCCCAAACCTCAACAAGTAGTGTTTGGTAGGATAGTATTTATGAATTATTTTTGTAAGATATTTCTCTAACTTTATTTGTAATTAAATATTTGTATGGAAGATTCCATATATGGACCCAGTTTAACCCATTGAAAATATTGGACCAGTACTGAACAACACATGTGGTAGTCGTAATATCAGTTTGAAATAAAGATCTGATGAGACAATTTTTTTTCTTAGTTGTGGTAGAAAAACACAAATGTCCAGCTGGTGTTAATGTGGGGTCTAATGAAGGACAGACTGGTTTTCCAGCACCTCTTAACAGAGTCAGGATACCGGAAGGAATGGCATCCATTACAATTGCAAAATCCTTGGGGGTAACAGGAATACCAAGTGTTTGAAGAAATTCTGTGTAGTTAAGCAAATTTCCATTATCACTGAGAAGCTGGGTAACCAAAACTATATTATTCTTGAACCAGGAGTTGAGAAATAAAGATTTGTTTTTGTATTTGATAAACTGATTCTTCCAAATGAAGCATCTGTGAGGAGAGAAGTTGTGCTTATAGATTAAGGACCATGCCAACAACATCTGCCGGTGAAAGTTCGACAGAGCTAGGGGAAGTTTATCTATTTTATAATCACACAATAAAACAAATTCAAGGCCTCCAATGGCAGAAAAAATATATTTGGGTATAAAGTTCCAAGTGGATGTAGGATTATGAAAAAACTGCTTAATCCAGTTAACTTTAAAGGTATTGTTAAGAGTAGTGAAATCAAGAAAGTTTAGGCCGCCAGAGTCATAAGTGTTCATAATAACAGATTTTTTAACATAATGCGTCTTATTCTTCCATATAAAATTAAATAACAATTTGTCAATGGCACTGCATACCTGTTTTTCAACAGCAAGAGGGGTAGCTGCGTAAGTAAGTCGAGACAGCCCTTCTGCCTTGGTTAGTAGAACTCTACCTTTCAAAGACAGATCTCTTTGAAGCCACTGGTTCAGTTTTTTCCTTGTCTTGTCTATGATCACATTAAAATTTTCGTAACATCTATCTGTTTGATTTTTAACAATAGTAATTCCAAGGTAGGTGAGTTTGTTTCTAATAGGAATATTGTAAATTGTAGACTCATCACAGTCTTTGACAGGAAATAACTCACACTTCTTGAGATTTAAACAAAGCCCAGATGCTGCAGAGAATAAATCTATTGTATAGATAGCAATGGGGACCTGGGAGGGATTTTTTAAGAAGAGCGTGGTGTCATCAGCCAGTTGACTTATTATAATTTCTCTTTCTGCAATAAAGATACCTTTTAACAAGCTATTTTTTATATGAGTAGCAAGTAGTTGAGTACAAAGGATGAATAAGTAAGGGGAAGCAGGACAGCCCTGGCGTATGCCCCACTGTAAATCAAACCTTGGGGAAGTCCCATTTTTTAGTCTAATGGAACCGTTGCCTCTTGAATACATAGTTTTAACTGCTTTACAAAAGAAATCACCAAATCCAAAATGTTTAATTGTTTGAAAGATAAAATTATGTTCTACGGTATCAAACGCCTTGTAAAAGTCTAAGAAAAAGATAAAACTGTCATCAGAGCACAGAGAAGAGTAGTCTATTAAGTCTAAAACAAGGCGAATATTATTGGAGATATGTCTTCTTCTCATAAATCCCGATTGGGTCTCATCAATTACTGGGTCTAAGACATTCTTAAGCCGTTTAGCAAGTACAGATGCAAATACCTTATAATCACTGTTTAATAGTGAGATAAGTAGGTGGTCTTTTTTAGACTTTGGAATTAGTGCAATCAGGCCTTGTGTTAATGTAGGGGGTAAAGTTCCTCGTTCCACACTTTCTACAATTACTTTAAGTAAGAAGGGAGATAAATCTTCCATAAATGTTTGATAGAATTCAGCGGAAAGACCATCAACTCCAGGAGACTTGTTTTGAGGTGTTCCATTGCATAAGTGACTTCCTGTACAGTTATAGTTCCGTCACACATAACTTTGTCATCCTCAGTAATTTTAGTGACATTACTCAAAGAACTAAAGAATGAAGTTGCTGACTGATGACAGTAGTTGGTCTTGTAAAGATCCCTGTAAAAGCTGGAGCAAAAGTCAACAATTCTTCTAGGATCATCAGTTAGGTCACCATTAATGTTGAGTTTCTGGATTAAATTAATCTTTCCGTGATGTTTTTCTAGGCTAAAAAAATAGGCGGAATTTTGTTCTCCTGCTTCTATCCACTTCTTTCTTGATCTAACAAAGGCACCTTTAGCCTTTTGTAAATAGATTTCATTAAGTTTAGTTTGTTCTGAGATCAGATCAGAGCGCTCCTTTTGTGACATATCAGCAGGGTTTTTCTGAGATAATGAAATTATATTAGAAATTACTTTCTCTTCTTCTAGTCTTTGGTTTTTGGACAAGGTACTGCCATAGTTTCTCAAATATTGAGCAGTTTTAAATTTCATAAGTTCCCAATTGCTACCGTAAACATCATCAGCATTTGCCTTATTCCAGAATTGAGCTATTATCCTCTTTATGCCTGATTTAACTGCCTCATGTTTTAAGAGAGAACTGTTAAGCTTCCAGTAAGCATTCCTATTTATCTTTGTGGAAGCAGAATGTAAAGGAATAGACATGGCGACTGCATTATGATCAGTTAGTGGCGTTGTAATAATATTAACTTAAGTTTTATCAGTATTCAAGTTACTAGAAACTAACCAGAAATCAAGCCGTGATTTCCTAGTAGCAGTTCTATTACTCCCATGTATAGACACTGGAGTTACAATGTTGGTGTCTCCAAACATCAATTAAATTAAATTTCTGCATAAAGACTTTCAGATTTTCATTGACCGCAGCTGAGTTACGTGGAGGCCAACAGTCCAGATTATGGTCAAGTATCATGTTAAAATCACCCCCTATTACAATACCTGAGATAGGAAAGTTATTAGAAGCAGTTTGAATATGATTTTCTAAAGTTTCCAACAGGAGATTATTGTCATTATGTGAGTTATAGCCGTAGACATTAACAATTGCAATTATGGTGTTTTCAATGTCTATCACTTGGAAGATAAAATGGCCTGACGGGTCACAAATAGTTAACAACAAGGATCCTGAAAAGTTATGCTTTAGAATGGCAACACCGGCAGAGTGTTCAGATCCATGAGCCAACCACAGCTCATTACCCCATTGGGACCTCCAGAATTTACCATCATCAGGAACTGAATGAGAATCTTGGATAAAACAGAAATCAGTTTTGTGCTTCTTAGCAAACAGAAACAACGCCTTGCGCTTAATATTATTTCGCAACCCCCTGGCGTTAAAAGTAACAATGGATAAAGACATATTAATAACAAAAATTGAGATAACAAAATGTATATAGAGATAGGATAAACTTTAAGAGAATTAACTTCCTTATCAGGAGCTGACCAATCTTAGGTTCTATACTCAGTGAAACATATAAACTGTAAACAAAGAGAGGCACCTAGGTTTTCAGGCTTATCTTCACATCACATTAATTATAAGGCAATGAATATAAAAGAACTCCTGAGTAAAGTTGTCCGTGTTCATTCCTACAGTCTGATAGGGTGTAACTTTCAACTTGAACAATCAGCCTGCAAAACAATTAACCATAAGCATCATGTCCTAGAATTCCTCGGCATAAGCCTTGCAAACAGCCGTGTGGTTATCACCTTCAAGTAGTTGGAATCAGTTCAGTTCCTTCAGCAAAGGCTCGCCCTCCGATGTAGTAGGCAGTTTTCCCTTGTTCGCGTGCTTTGGCCACCAGAGGCCACAGCTGCCTTCGTCTCTCCCTGCAGGCTGGAGACAAATCCTCAGCGAAGCGCAGGTTCTTGGACTGTAGATATGCTGACTTCTTTGCAGCCTTCCAGACTTTGTCACGGTAGAAGCGGGTGGCAAACTGCATGATGATTCCTCGTGGCTTGGTGATATCTTTCCGTGGTTGACCGAGCCGATGCACTATATCAATCGCGTCTGGGAGTTTTGTTTTGTACTCCGGCAGGATCGCCTGGCAGATGCCTAACACCTCGGCACGGACGTCTTGCTCCTTATTTTCAGGCACTCCAAACAGGTGCAAATTCCAGCGTCGTGAGTAGTTCTCCAGATCGGAGACTCGTTGGTCCATAACAGACATTTTCTTCTCCGTCTCGGTAGCTCGAGCATCAACTTGTGTCACGGTTGGATTGTCAACGTTCGTGCAAATTGCGTTAGTCGCATTAGGGAGTATCTAGCTAATCTAGCTAACGTGTACGAGTGTGCTTTACTTACTGTACGCGAACCCGAGGCAGTGAGGATGATGACTGACAGTACATTAAACTATAATAGTGTTACCATGATAACAGCAATGCGTGTCTGCCATAAGTTAGTCATGACACCTGTTGAACAACCTCTACCAGCAACAAACATACAGAGGAAGCATGCTTTAAGTGTGTTCTTTTTTCTTCAAAGTATGGTCACACTAATTAAGGTCCAGTAACATGTAGCCATTTATCTTCATGCTTTTGGTTTGTAATATAATTATTTTATTGTTTTGTCTGTGATGGCAGGGGACCGGCGGTCATGTAGATGACATTTTGAGGTCAGCTCGTCACTTAATACAGCTACTCAACCCATCTGATAGAGAAAGCGGAAATCAGAACTTGAGGTTTAGTATTAAACTTTGATTCATCCATATTTTACCTATGCATTGCAGATGTATTTATGACATTTTCTTGGATAACATCTTGCAGAGAACAGAGACAGACAGAAAACAGACCATCTCTCCAGATGGAACTGACCAGGTGAGGCGAAGTTTGGTATTGTGAATAAAGCCTTATTGCATGTACAGATTTTGACATGTTGTTGATCTGCAAAAACAAACAAAAAAAAGCCTTTTACATCTGCAATTCGTACATTTCCTAATAATATTGCAGTAAGTAATTGCAGCAAGTAATTGCATATTGCAGTTAGTAAACCCTGTAAGAAATCATCTGATGTTTTGTGTCTATTTGGTAAATGTGTGTTTATTGTGTGTGTAAACACTTGTTTCGAGGCAAATGTTGAATTTTGTTGAAGTGGAAACAAAAATCATAATTGGTTTTCCTCATATGTCATTACAAAAAAGTGGATGACATTGTTGTTTATGTTTTATTAATTTATTTCATATAGGTCCTTTCCTGGTATTTTTACCAGGGGAAGAGGAAAGAGGCGCTTTCCTGCAGCAAGCCCTGTTCCTGCCAAGAAGCCGAAACCTTTTGATCTTGGTTTCTATTTGTTGCCAAAACGATACGACAAAAGCCCAAAAGAGCAGGAGCAAGTAGTCCATCTGCAGGCAGGACTGGGTCGTAGGACTGCTCATCTAGATGAGAGCATGACACATGAAGAGGTAATAACATGCAATTAATTATTGCATATTGTAATAGTTTTCGGTATTTCATTCAGGATGTGTTGTCTGATTTGAATGATGAATCTTGTCACTCTTTTTGAAGATTACACTTCTGTTCATTTTCCGTATAGTTATGTGATGCCCTCAAAGTTTTATTCCCAAAACTGGAGACAGTTGCTGGTGGGTGACTGCTATACAAAGCTTCAGGTAGGCCAACACAAGTGTGTTAATGTTGCACTGTCATTAAAAAAGTACATATGCTGCAGCAGACTTCACATTATGCAGTGCACATTATTTATTTATGGTAGCTAAATACAAGTTTAGAAGAATTCCTCAAAGTCACCTCTGTACATTTATTATTAAGCCTATCTATGTTAAATTTGGTTTGTTTTACTAGGTCATGCCTACCTGCAAACCAGCCACTGCAAACTAATATTTTAAAATTCAAGTAAATAAACAACATAAAAAAACAAGACTTGACCTGTTGACTGAATTGACCTCTTAAAGTAACTTCTTAAGCCCGGCCTGCTGTCTTACAGCAGAAGAAGACTTAACTTCTAGATATAATCTATATCTAATACATTTTTGAATGTTTACAGTCTCGTTTTCCTCTCCTGTTTTCTGTAGCTGGATGGGGTAGTCGCCAGCTGTCTCTTGTGGCTCCTGATGATACTGGCTATACAGGTGTAATGTTGAAGTCTGTCACTCGTGGAGTAAAATGTCTGTTCATAGCCCCAATTCAAGAAGAACTGAGTACAAATCCCCTACCACTAACTGATGAAGCATTCAGTAAGATGCCAAAAGCCACATGTCAGAAGTGTGGAGTAGCAATCCCTCTTCCGCTCCTGACAGAACACATCAAGACATGTAATGTTATTGATGTTGACAGTGACGATACTGTGGCTAATGTGGATACCGGTGAGTCTTGAAAGAGTAAATGCAAGAATTAATTTAATATAATCTTCAGGTTTTGAGAATAATTACATACAGTATTAAACAACAGAATGTATTGTGAAAATAACAATTCTTACTTGTAATATCTCAACAGCAGATATGCAGGAATGTCCCATCTGCACAAATGCCTTTTGTGCTGACGTCATTGAAGTACATGCTTCCTCATGTGTGGCAAGGTATCCATTTCCTTTTTATTGTTAATGTTTTTTTCTATAATCAGCAATGGTCTTTTTTTAGATGCTGTGCAGTTGTAACACAAATAATTTTATGAGGGTAGTGCAGGGAAAGAAGTGATGCCTGAAAGCATTGTAACTCAGGAAGAGCAAGAAGCAGTGCCTGGACCATCCAGAACTATTGCACCTGTTCCAGATGGTAGGTGCTTAGCAATTGCAAAGTAGTGCCAAGTTAAGGACAACACACTGTTTTCTTTGAATATGATTTTTTTCTGTCATGACAGTCAAGCCTAAATAATGAAACAATCATGTTTTTTTCTTTCTTGTTTTTGTTTAATTCTAGGCTGGTTAACTGTCACTGACCCGACCAAGGCCATATCTGAGTGTGCTGACAGTTTTCTACGTGTTCATGAAATGGAGAGTCCCTTACTGCTCAGCATGGACATCAGAAAAAGCCTTGCTGAACAGGACATGGCACTTATCTCCTTCTACAAGCGACCTAACTTGGAATGGGGACGACCCTTGAATTGCCAACTTGAAGGTACAAGTTGTCCAAAACTAACTTAAGCATTTACCATCTTATTATTTGTGCTTACCTTCCATTGTGTTACAGGAGATCCTGCTATTGGACATGGTGTGAATCGTTTTTTTTTCTCAACATGCATGGAGAAGCTGAGGTCAGGGTTTTGCATCAATTTTGGTATGTATGTAATAGCATCTGTTCAATGGCAATGATTATTTTAAGGTTTTTAATCATATTTGTAATAATCTGGCCATAGAAGCTTATAGTATTTAGCAGTTTTGCTTACCCTTAAAGTTCAAAGAGTTCTCCTAAATGTATAACGCCTGTATTGATATTGGGTTACCAGTCCATCACAAATTAAAATGCATTTTCTGGCAACCATTCCTTCTCACATTCATACCTGGTGGAAAGTAAGAACTATGTTAACCTGCATGTCTTTGTACTCTGGAAGGAGGAGTAATACTTTTTTTCCCTTAATAATTCATATCTTGAATGTCTTGACAGCAAATTCAAACCATACACGACTTTTTGATGGAGAGCCCGGCCATCTAGTCCCCTCAGCCTCTCACTTTCTTGTTGAAAGTGATATGTTCATGGTGGCAGGGAGAATGATAGGCCACTCTTTCCTCCATGGAGGACCATGTCTGCAGGGACTCAGCCGTGCTGTCGTTCATGTCCTGATGGGTGGAAGTCCTGAAACGGCGACCGTCACACTGGAGGACTGTCCGGACCTGGACATTAGAGGCACCATCAGTCTTGTATGTTTGATTAAAAAGGGTTTGTTCTTTCAGTAATATAGGTTGTCCTTTCATTGTGTATCCATTGTCCTTGTTGAGTGATGTTTTTATGGCTTATTGTCTTGAAGCTTGAAGGGGGATCCATGCTGTCAGAAAAGGACAAACAAAGTGTCCAGGAACTGACTTATGCTTGGGACCTCCCTCCCCTCACCGAAAACAACAGGCGGTGGCTTTTTGACAAGCTGCTGATCCACGCTGTGAGTGAAACTTTGAGGAATGGCTGTCCAAACATAAGTCTCAATAAACATTTGAGGAGTGATGTTTTGGTTGTAAATTGCTTATAATTGCTATTGCCATTACCATTGCTAAGATTCTAAAAGAACATCTGATCAAATTAAAATGCTGCACCTTTTCCTGATTAATTTGTGCCCACATTTAAAAAAAACAGAAATGAAAAAAGCTTCTGGTAAATTGCATCACTTCCCATGTGCCAATTTTTCTCAAAGCATAAAATACAACGGGTGGTCTATAATACTGTTAGTCTGCAGGACAACAGTGTGATTATTTATTTACTCATTCACCAGTGGAATGCAGCACAGTAAATGTATTTAAATTGAATTAGTTTTTTCCTTTTCAAACTTGCTTTTAGCTGTAGAAATATTATTGGTTCTCTGCTCTCTTGTCTTTTTACCATTTACAGGTAATAGGACGTGTCATGAGGCAAATCAAGCAACTGAGACGAGGGCTTAAGGAAACCCCACTGTGGACACTAGCGACCCAAAGACCTGACACGGTGGCCTTGCTCTTTCCTCCAGAGACAACAGGGAATATCAGCACTGGGGTTAACTTTAATTACTCTGGTCTTCAAGTGTTGCATCTGTAGTAAATATTATGGCTTATACATACAGGGTGACCCAAAAGTTTGGAAACAAATGAAAAGTCTGTAATCCAAATAATATAATGTTATTTCAATGAATCAGTACCACAGATATATTCAGAAGAGTAACAGATTAGTGTAAAACAAACATATTTCGACATGTTCATGTTTGTTTCTTATACAAAGTTGTGAACGTTTCCACCACCTGGTTACACTGGTATCTTCTGGAATGTATCTTCATTTATGCTTATGAAGGTTCCTCAAACTGGCCAGTAAATGTTGCCTCATAGTACTTTTGGATGTTTAAAAAAATTAAAACTGTCAGATACTTTACCATCAAGAGTTTTGAAATCTGACACTGATGGCCTGCATTTTGAAGTTCTGCTCCAGCAAACCTGGACCTTATGCTTCTATTCATTTTCTTTCGAGTTATTGCACTCAGCAAATACTATGCTTTTAAGTTATTTTATTATGCTATAACAAAAATGGGTAAAATAAGAGTGAATTCATGCACCCCCAACTCAAATAGACACTGCAGTTAAACTTTGTTTCCACACTTTTGGGTCACCCTGTAAACATCCATTACTGTCTCTAATAGAATAAAAAAGTGCTCGTTTTTTTTTTTTTAATGCAGGTGCTTCTTCAGCGTATAACATGGCCTTGTGAGGAAGACAGTGATGACGATGACTGCTCTGTGGAAACCAGATGCCGCGTGTCAAGCTATTTACTGCAGTTCATCACCAATGGTAGATTTACTTGTGTAAAGGGTTTGATCTTCTATTACGATCACTACTATCATAGTGATTAACCATCATGCATTTGAATCTATTCTACAGCAAAACCAACTGAACTGACCAGCCTGGTCAAATTCTGGACTGGATGGGAGGTTCTCCCTCCAAGTCTCTCTGTACAAGTAATCAACGGCAGACATCCCACAGCTTCAACCTGCTTCGAGACCATTCGCATCCCAGGGCATTACAAGGATTACACATCCTTTAAAAATGACATCTTGTCCTGTATTTGCACTTGCCAAACAGGATTTGGTCTTGTGTAAGTGACATCTGGGCCTGTGTTTACACTCGTACTTCAGTAAAATGTAACAACGTGACATTGACAATGTTACGAAGTTCCTATTGTTGAAAAATAGTCCAAGTTGTGAAATGATGGGCTTACACTTGTCTTATTGTACACTTGATGTATTGTACGGTTGTTTTATTGTACAGTTTGGCAGTTGAAGGTACAGTCGGTTTTGGCAGTTTCCTCCAAAAAAAAACGTTCTGCCTTCAAATAAAGTATCCTTAAAATGGACTGTACTTTATTGTTGATAATAATGAATGGACTGAAAGTCTTTAAAAACATGAACTCAAACGCTGAGTCTGATTAATCGACTCAATGAGTGCACAACAAATTTTAAATATCCAAATTATTTAACAGTAAAAATGAAAACTTATTGTTCAGTGCCTCTGAATTTCTACTATACTTTGTTTTTGCATAACCCAATGTATTTACCAATAGATCTTGATTCATACATACTGCATGTCACTACACCATATGCAAATAATAGACCGTAATATTATTTATACTTGCAGTTGTATGCTAACATACAACCACAAAATGTTATCAGTGAGGTGGCAGGTTTCAGCAGTCTAATCAACTGAACAAACCTTTGGTTGTGAACACTCTTCCCAGATATAAAGCTGTTCCTTCCAGTGCCACGGACTGTAAACATGAAGCGTGCAACATCCACGTTTTCAACTCCTTGATCTCCACGTACTCTGAAGGAGACACAAAATGCATTCAGTAGTGTTGTTCTAAATTCACTAAGACCTATCTGAATGTAAGTCTAAGAGATTAAGAGGAAGAAAAGTTAAAATTTTAATTCTTAGTTTTGTTGTTGTATTAACATACATCGTAATGACTCACTGAGGGGGATGTTGTAAATACAGTAATTGAATAAATGTCACCTTTGTGTTAAAATCTCCTGGTTTAAAAATATTAATTCACCTGACAGGGCAACCAAACTTCTCAACAGATTTTTGGAAGAATGCCAGGGTTGTTGATGCAAGGTTGTTAGAGGCTGCACCAAGATACATGATCTGGAATCCAAACGCAATTACACCTCTATGAGGCACAAAATATTTAGCAAAAACAGAGAGATGTGCACTTTGTCCAAACAATTGTGCTAACCTTACAGGAAAACCCATCAATGCCTCCAAAGACAACAATGTTGTAGCTGAAAGAAAAACATAAAAATGTATCATCTACACAACACATACTGTACACAAGAAAAACTGTTCAACACACAGCTGCAAAAGAAGGTATGTGCCATTTTAAGATGTTCGTATAAAATGTGTCATGGTTTCTTCACATACTGAAAAAACACATAAGTCATACACTTTGTCACAAAGATTGATTGAAATGAATTTACCGAATCAATTTATGGTTTGTATCAATGTGCATCAAAGACTGGGGTCCTGGAACTGAGTAGGTCCATCGAGCAATACATCCTACATGGAGCATTCAGCTTATGACACCAGTGGTGTCAACACGGTGCATGGAGGCTCTGACACGGTCATACTGCACCCTCAGTCCTCTGGCTTGCAGTAGGGCCTTCATCATTCGATATCCAGAGTTAGGCTGCCTGGATTTAATCTCTCTCACACATTGATCTAACTCTTCATCTGTCATAGAGCTGTAGAGTGCCCGTACCGAGAGATCAGATTCAGCCATGCGTCAGTATACTGTACGTCTGGACATCCCCAAGAGTCTTGCTATACATGGAACAGACAAATTAAGTTCCAGAAGTTTGCTCAGGTAGTCTGGGGATATGACCATCCGTAGTCGCCCAGATGGTCCTTGCTCAAACTGCACAACTGCATTGTGTTGCTCTCTTCTGTCTTTTTCCAAATTGATGAGATGGTGGAGCTCTGTCAGTGCATCCAAAATAGCTGGGCAAACCATTGCTTGACTGGATACAGCATTTAAAAATACAAGTTCCTGTGTACAAGTGAATTCTAAGAAGTCCAGGTCCAGGGGCATGCGTCCCAGAATATGTTCCAAGCGAGCGCGAAGTCTCTCTAAAAGATGACTGAGCAGTTGTTCTTAGGAGAGAAAAAAAAACATAAAATGACCAATAGAAAAGCAAGAGCTGGTATTTGGAAAGTGCTATTTGTAATAATAATTACTTCATCACATATTTTAATAATTTGACACTAACTGCCTCTAACACTAACTCCTATGTCACAGTGTGAATATGTCGGATGACAGTCAAGCAGAAGAGGAGGCGCTTCATCTTCTTCAGGAGTTGAGGTGATTGTTTTGAAGCAACACAAAGAATGAATAATTCAATGGATTCAGTGATGCAGAAAGAGATTGTGGACTTTATTAACTGTTAACCGATTACGGCAATATATTTAGTCTATGTTCTTCAGGCTGCTGTATAACTGAACCGTCTTTCCAGATCAAACGTGGGGTTTTGGTGCTTGTTAAAACCCGTTAAGCTTCAGTGTCCCGCCGGCGGTACACCTACTAATTTGCATAGGAATTTAAATAATGTCCGAAGGCTGCAAACGCGATTATACAAACACTATACGCCGATGGAAAGCTTAGATTCTCATGAATCCGCCGGTATAAACCACTTTCAGATGTGATTACCACAGCGGGTGAGAAAAACACATTTGTCCGCCAAACAACGAATATCCATCCATCCGTTCTCTATACACGGCTTCAACGTACACAGCGCGACTCGCATTTCCGGGTTCATTATTACACACAGATGAAAATATTCCACAAATAACGGCCATAATCCAACCTTAGACATCCAGACGACACAAGCCAGTCAACTATTTTGTCCAAAACATGTCCTGAAGTCGGTATATAATCCACGAATCGGTCGTTTTTAAGGAAATGCACCTCGCGATGCGCGTCCAATATTCCCTGTACTTCTCGTCATATTTTTTATTTACAAATAGAATATCAGCGATTTTTTTGTACTGAAAATGGCTGGAATTGACTGCAGCTTAAATAAATGTCTAGAAATGAAAATACTTACTAATGAGGAAAACGGACATGAGGAAGTGAAAACATTCTGATGAGAAACGACCACAGACAAGAAAACAGCTTACAGCATGAAGTATGGAAAATGGGATACATTTAAGTCAAAGAGAAGCTGATGAATGCAGCTTCTGGTGGGCAGGGTGGGCCATATACAGGTAAAGTCGGGAGAGCTTTCCAGGGGGTAGCTACTGGTAGGGTAAGCCTGTTTAGTTTCATATATCTCCACATACATTTCATACAAGCAGCTATGGAAGTTGTTCAACAGGTGTCATGACTAACTTATGGCAGACACGCATTGCTGCTATCATGGTAAATGGTAAATGGTCTGTATTTATATAGCGCTTTTTACTATACCTGCAAGGTACCCAAAGCGCTTTACATGATACATCACATTCACCCATTCACACACACATTCACACACTGATGGCGGAAGCTGCCATGCAAGGCGCTAACCACGACCCCATCAGGAGCAATTCGGGGTTAGGTGTCTTGCTCAGGGACACCTCGAACACGACGGGGCGAGGATCGAACCGGCAACCCTTCGGTTGCAAGACGGCCACTCTACCCACTGAGCCATGCCGCCCCTACACTATTATAGTTTAATGTACTGTCAGTCATCATCCTCACTGCCTCGGGTTCGCGTACAGTAAGTAAAGCACGCTCGTACACGTTAGCTAGATTAGCTAGATACTCCCTAACGCGACTAACGCAATTTGCACGAATGTCGCGTCATTAAAATTGTAGATACTGTTCAACAAATGCAGTTGGTGAACGGGTATGTCACGTAATATCTATTGCTGAATCTCACGAACACAGAAAATGCAGATAGTAAAGTAAACTCACTCACCGAAGCATCGTTCCTGTTGGTGGACATCTTTTTTTTTTTTTTAATCTTCCGGGGTCTGTGTCACATGACCAATTGAGCAAGTGTTGATTGGTCGGACGTTGGATAAGTGAGACAGGGATCGATTGCTTCTCCTTGGTAACCCGGATGTTGTCATGGTCTCTTTTTACATTGAATTTTTTGACGTTGAATTTTCTGACACTGAATTTTTTGACGTTGAATTTTCTGACGTTGAATTTTCTGACGTTGAATTTTTTGACGATGAATTTTTTGACATTGAATTTTTCGACACTGAATTTTTTGACACTGAATATTTTGACAGAATTTTTTGATGTTGAATTTTTTTTATGCATTGAATTTTTTGACACTGAATATTTTGAGACATGGAATTTTTTGACACTGAATTAATTTTGCTACTGAAAAAAATAAATGACAGAAATAAAAAATGCATGCTAGAAATTCAATGGTTTAAAAAATTAATCTTCAGAAATTCAAATTCAAACTCTGATGGCACACATTTACTTCCATATTTGCGCTGCCTGACATTTAGCTTGGGATTTTTGGCACAAACCTCTCGGGTGGGCGGGCCTTGTGAGGAATGCGTCCTCATTGGCTGACTAGTTTTTGAGTGACACCCCGTGCCCCGGATGTTGTTCTGTACGGCGGGTGAATTCGGATGTGTGGGATGTACTGTGGTAAGCTACTTTAAAGTAAAAAAGTGTAAGTATCTGTCATATGTGTTGTCTGTGTTGAAGTAGCCGTTTTGATGTTGTAGCATCATGCTAATAACATGTTGGAAACACAGCCAGCTACAGTATATCAACAACAATTTAGCAGCTACACGTTGGCTAACAGAACTTGCTAATGTTATCAAGCGGTGGGGGTGGGGTGGAGGGGCATATGTTAAACAGCTCGGTACTCTTAGAAAAAGGAAACATCTTACTCATTGACGTTCCGTTTGTCAGAAAATAAACACTTTTCCTGCAGTTAGAGGGATTCTTGGCCTGGGCTACTTAGCCGCAAGACGCCAGATTAGATCCGCTGGGGTACGCTCCGCTATGAACAAGTTAGGAGAGTCCTGTCGTGGAGATGGCCTCAGAGCTTCACTCCGGTGGATCCAATCTGTCATTCAGATTCTGTGTCATTCTGAACAGCAAAGGCCATGGATCTCACTGCTGGGATAGCGTGGAACCTATTTGTGGATAAACGGGACGTCGGATTATGTTAAATAGCTATCTGTTTTGGATATTTGGTAAGAATAGTTACTACTGTAGCCAATTTTATTTTTGATCTGACTGTGAATTGGAATGGAATCATCAACGCAATTCTTGATCGCTTTCTTCCTCTCTTTAGCATCTCAGGACTCCCCCACCTCCGCTACCGATCTGACCTCCCCTCTATAAAGATGCAGTCCCAGGTAGGCCAATAAATGGTATATTGTTTAAAAAATCAGTGTCACTAACACTATATGTTTCAATATATGCTCAGAGTTAACAGAACAATAGCAAGCAAATAAATGTACAAATTGCTCTCTGGTGTTGTTTGTTTCTTTGGTTTGTCCAAGCTACCAAATTGTAGTGTGCTTTTAAACAGTTTTTCATGGTTAATATGCCCGTCAGATCTTTGTGACAATATGTAATAGTGTCTTGACACATCCCTAGACTCGTTTAACCAATATCATATTTAGTTCACAGGAACAGCATTAACCCTTTCAGCTCCACCCCCTTTTAAGCCTTCTGCTTGAAAATGACATCCCCATAAAGAAAAGAGTGTATCTCTGCAATCACAAGGTCTATTTGAGTAATTTTGATGTCATAATAAAGGTAACACTTTAGGGATTTGTTCAGATGTATGATTATTAGTATATGTGTTACTGGAGTGTAGCAGGTAGTGCACCTGCTACACAGCAAGAAGATTCCCGGTTCGATTCCTGGGTCGGGAGGGCCTTTCTGTGTGAAGTTTGCATGTTCTTCCCATGCATGCATGAGTTCTCTCCAGGCACTCCGGTTTCCTCCCACAGACCAAAAAGATGCTCACTAGATTAATTGGTGACTCTAAATTGCCCTTAGGTATGAGTGTGAGCGTGAATGGTTGTCTGTCTCTCTATGAATATCCCTTAGAAATGATGCTGGAGTGGCTAAAACAAAAAAAGAAAATGTGTTTATAAATATGTTTACATCCTCTCTGGAAAAGATTATTGTTATAAAGTGAGGTAGAGCAAAATTAGATTTTGAAAAATAGTGCACATTGAGCCAAAGGTCAAAAATATATGCATTTTGTCAAATAAAATAAAATTTTAATAAATAACTAAAGTGTTCAAAATGTTTTTAAGTGTTTAGAGCTTTTCTATACAGGTTAAACCACTGAGGAACAGCATTCAACAATATGTTACAATAAATCATTTCAAATTTTTGATTGGGAGCCAACGGAGCTCCAAGGAGAGCAGTCTACTTATCTTCACAGAGACATGGCTATCTAGCCATGTAGTGGATGCTAACGTGGACTTGCCCGGCTTTTCCATCATTCGAGTGGATCGGGATCCTGATGCATCCGGAAAGCGCAAAGGTGGGGGACTCATTCTGTATGCTAACAAGCGATGGTGTCATCCCGACCATCTGATTGTTAAATCCGTGATATGCAGCCGCAATTTGGAGCTGCTAGCTGTTAGCATCAGACCGTACTACGTACCACGTGAGTTCTCGCACGTCATCGCGCTCTGTGTTTATATTCCTCCGAGGGCGGACGCAGAGGCGGTGCGTGAGGCCATCTATAACACCACCACAGCACTTCAGTCACAACATCCAGATGCATTCTTTCTCATTTCGGGTGATTTTAATCATGTCACCCTGGACTCTATTCTGCCTTCTTTCCACCAATATGTCAGCTGCCCCACAAGGAAGAATCGGACTATAGACCTTTTGTATGCAAATACTATGGATGTATACTCGGCTTCTCCCCTCCCTCCACTGGGCAGATCCGACCACAACCTTGTCCACCTGCAGCCCATTTACACTCCCCTTGTGAAGAGGCAAACTATTACAACCAGGCAGGTCCGCAGGTGGTCCCCTGAGACAGAGGATGCACTGAGAGACTGCTTTGCCACCACAGACTGGAGTGTTCTGGTGGAGTCACATGGTGAGGACCTGGAGGGGGCAGTGGGGTGCCTGACTGACTATTTTAAATTTTGTGAGGAGCAGGTGGTGCCTGTGAAGACTGTGAAGTGCTTTGCCAACAACAAGCCGTGGATTACATCTGAAGTGAAGACAATTCTAAACATAAAGAAGAGGGTGTTTGGGAGCAAAAACAATGAGAGGATGAAGGAGGTGCAGAGAGAAGTGAAAGCCTGCCTGAAGGAGGCTAAGGAGGCTTACAGCAAGAAGCTTGAAGGGAAGCTGAGAGATAGCAACATGCGGGAGGTCTGGAATGGTATTAAAACCATTACAGGCTGCAGTAGTAAGAACAAGGCTGGCTGTATGGATATACAGAGAGCTGAGGAGCTGAACACCTTTTTGAACCGTTTCAGTTCCCCACCAACCACCTGCTCACCCCTACAGCCCTCCTCATGCCACCCTGATCATCACCATCCTGCTTCTCCTCTATGTGCCTCTCTCTCACTCTCGCTCTCGAACACCACTCCCACCTCAACTTCAACCTTCATCACTGCGGACCAGGTGACAACTGAGTTGCGACGTCTCCATCCAAGGAAGGCCCCGGGTCCGGACCAGGTCTGCCCGAGGCTCCTGAGGACCTGTGCTGCTGAGTTGGGGGAACCTCGACAGCAGGTCTACAACCTGAGCCTGCAGCAGGGGAGAGTTCCTTCTGTGTGGAAAACCTCCTGCATCGTTCCAGTTCCCAAGAAGAATCGCCCGCGGGAGCTGAGCGACTACAGGCCGATCGCACTCACGTCGCACGTTATGAAGACACTGGAGCGACTGGTCCTGCGGATTGTACACCCTCAAGTGCTGGGAGGACGGAACCCCCTCCAGTTCGCTTATCAGAAGAAGGTGGGAGTGGAGGATGCCGTCCTCTACCTCCTACACCGTGCCCTCACATACCTGGATGTTGGGGGCTGCATGGTGAGGATGCTATTCTTCGACTTCTCTAGTGCTTTTAATACCATCCATCCCAGCCTTCTCCAGGAGAAACTGAACATCATGGCTGTGGACCCCCACCTCGTGACCTGGATTTCGGATTATCTGACTAACAGACCACAGTTTGTCCGAGTGGGGGGTTGTCGGTCCTCAACACTGACCTGCAGTATTGGAGCACCTCAAGGCACAGTGTTGTCGCCCCTCCTCTTCACTCTTTACACCTCTGACTTTCAGTACAACTCAGATACATGCCACATGCAGAAGTTTTCTGATGACACTGCAATTCTGGCGTGTATTAGGGAGGGTGAGGAGGGGGAGTACAGGGGCCTGGTGAAGGACTTTGTGGAGTGGTGCCAGCGCAACAAGCTCCAGCTGAACACCTCTAAAACAAAGGAGCTGGTGCTGGATTTCCGCCGGGCGCCCCCTGCTCTACAGCCCATTAACATCAGTGGATCTGAGGTGGTGTGGTCTCCACCTACAACTATCTGGGGCTGCAGCTGGACAACAGTCTGAGCTGGGCAGCAAACATGGATGCTGTGTACAAGAAGGCGCAGAGCAGGATGTATTTCTTAAGAAGGCTGGCGTCCTTCAGAGTCTGTTCTAAGTTATTGTACATGTTCTATCAGTCAGTTGTATCTTGTGTTCTTTTTTATGCTGTTGTGTGCTGGGGGGGCAATGCTAAGAAAAGGGACACTCAGGCTGAACAGGCTCATAAGGAAAGCTGGCTCTGTGGTTGGACTCGGCCTGGACTCAGTGGAAACGGTTGTGGAGCAGAGGACGGTCTCTAAGATCAGGGCGATCCTTTCCAATCACAGCCACCCCCTAAATCCTGTGGTCTCTGGGCAAAGGAGCTCTGTTAGCTCCAGATATCTTTCACTGAGCTGCTCCACTGAAAGACTTAAAAACTCTTTCGTCCCTCGTGCCATCAGGCTGTACAATGCAGCCACTTCAGGGAGGAGCAGGAGAGACTGATGCTGGTCCTGAACTTTGTTTTTCAGTGCCTTAACTTTAAAGCACCTTATGGAGTTGCACTTGACTTTTTAATGTTGGATTTATTTATTATGGCTGTTGCTATTTGTCTTTTTAATTGTGCTTTTTAACTTTATTTCTATTTCTGTGTTTATGAATGTGAGCAACGGACTATTGATAATTTCCTTCGGGATTAATAAAGTATTTATCTATCTATCTATCAAATGTCAAACTGTTGAGCTTGCTATTGATCTGATTATACATAGTGCTTTGGGAATTGATGAATGTTTGCAATGTCAAAGCTGTGAAGTTAATATAAACTACCTGCAGAACATGTTCAGTGTTTAAATTGGTTCATCTTCACTCTTCAGCAAGATTCTACTTCTGGTACTGAGGCTACAGCAGCTGTACAGAACATTATTTCAATTTTGTATCAGTCATTGGGCAAGGCCAGCACAGACAGGAGTCAGGAGGGTCAGGGACAGAGCTCGAGGCAGTGCCCAAGCTTGGATCAAGAAATGGCCAGGTCTAACATTTTAAACCATGTTTAATAACCAGGATTTTAATATGTCTGTAGCCAGTTAGTCTTAGAACATAACACAGTATTATTGTAATATTTAAAATGATTGCCATTATTTCAACAAATTGTACAGTATTGTTAATTTATTGAAAACTTTTTTTGCAGGTCTTTCCCTGGATTTTTCAAGCGAGGGTCAAAGCGAAGACCAATGAGTTTTGATAAGCCAGCGAAAGTAGCCAAACAATGGAACCCATTTAACTTTACAGTTTTTCTTTTTTACAAAAACTGTGACACAACCCCCTCACCAGGCCAGGACCTACAGCACATGCAGGCAGGTCTGGGTAAAAGGACTCTTTGCATGCATGCAGACGTGACTCATTCAGACGTAAGCTATCTTTCTTTCTCTGACACATCAAGCAAATATGTTTGTCTATCAGACCAAATTAAGAAACAGTTGAAAATTGATAATATTAAATTATTTTTTAGGTCTCTGACCTGTTCAAAGAAGCATATCCAAAGATGAAAACAAGCACTGGAGGATGGCTTCTGTACAAAGCAGCTGGGACAAACACAAAACAGTTCATATGCATGTTGTGAAACTTTATTCATAAAAAAAGGACACTGAAGGATTTAATCATTCAAAGCAGCACTCATATGGTCACCCATGTTTTATTTGCACCATTCAGTAACAATCAACTAGGAATGGGGGTGTCTGCAGGGGTACATGCACTGGGGTTTGAATAGACAAGCATGAAATCTGCTGCAACTCCCATTTAAATGTTTGTGTCAATCTGCTCATATAATTATGGAAGGTGGGTCATTACGTGTGGTTTCACCAGATGGTGGTTGCCGCACCATTTTCAAATTAGTCCTAAATTTGCATGCCATTAGATAGTCACAAAAGTACTTTTTATGCAAAATTGTAGGCCTGTAGCTCAAATAGTTTCTGAGTTGTGGGGGTCTGAAATTTTCAGAATTTGGCCTATAAAAAGCCTCGCCAGCGTTTTTTTTTTTTTGCATCTTTAAGTGGTTATGTCTCAGCCTCTAGACATACCAGAGAGCTGTGAGTTGGTAAACAAGGCCTCTACATGTAGCTAGTGCCCCACAAACATCCCCAGGTGTTTCCCTGCACTCTGCAGGCCGTGGGGGCTTGCTAAAAATGCTAAAAAATTAAGAGATACCGACTCACGAGTGGTGTTTGGGACCTTCAAAGTACTAGAAATACTGCACAGAAGTGTTCTAACACCCCTGGGTTCCATTCTACACAAACTTGTGTGATAACTTAGCAAACTGGAGCTTTCTAGGTACCTCAGTTTGGAAAATATGAGCTCCCAAAGTTGGACGAGATTTTTAATTGGCTAGTTTTGGTGGCAAAAATCTCAGTGTGGGACAGGTACCAGAGACCCCAAATTTTTCTACAAGACAGTTCCATCTGTCTTCTATCACTGTACAAAAAAGCAGCAGGGTTATATTTGTAGTTACTGAGATATTCTTACTCAAAATGGCATGGGTGATGTCAAAATCGTTTTTTGCTTTTTAGTGCTTTAAATTGGGATACTAGTATTAGTAGTCATTCCAATGGTAGTATTATGTATGTTTTGTTCTTTTTGAAATGTTAGTTGTTAAAGGTGACTACCTTCAAAAAGTGTAATGTAACTAACTCATATAACTAAATATAATGGTAATTTTAAAGTATTTTCCTATCATGCTTTATTTGACAGTCTGGAAGAAGAAGCCTCCAAGGGGGGAGACATGGACATATCTACTGGAGGAGAAATCAAAAAGTATAAATTGGGTTTACAAATAGATTTTCATAATTTTATAATTTCCATTTCAAATCAATAATCACTAGTGCTTCATAGTATCATCAGAAACAAAATCATAGCTTCTATCAAACTACATTAATGTCTCTTAGTTGTCTCTTAGTTGTTATACAAATTATTGAACTTGTATTGTCAATACTACATGTAAGATACTGTAGCCATTTTTGAATGGTCCTGAAATATTTTTGAAAAGTGAGTTTCACATGCACTGATTTATTCTTAACCATTCTTCCATTTGTAACCATTTCCATTATAATAGTAATACCAGATTAATTATTGGCACCAGTCACATCAGTTATATCAAAATATCAAATGATTTTCAGAACAGAAAAAAATATGTCATGTGAGTTTTACTTTCATACATTTTTCTTAGACATGCATTTTGAATCAAAGATGTGACTCATAACTAATATCTATTGTGCTTTCCTTCTACTTGTCTAGTCTGGATGACATTATCCAGGCAATCCAGGATGCAGTTGTCACTGATGATGGCAAAACCTTTGACCTCACAGTGTCAAGGCAGAACCTGGTAGAGAGAGGGCTACTGCAGTGGCAACGACAAAAAAAATCCTCACCATCAGCTTAAAGTTTCCTTTTTGGGTGAAGCTGGTGTGGACACAGGAGCTCTCAGAAAAGAATTTCTGACAGGTAGGTGTAGGACAAATGACATAAGTCATGTCACCAGAATATATTGAAATATTTTAGAGTTAAATAGTTAAATAGCTTTAAAATATTGTTATGTGAGATGTTTTATCAGAAAATTTAATGTCATGCATATATTTTAGGGATGATCGAGGGCGTAGAGACCAGATTTTTTGAGCTGGGCACACATGGGAGAAGACCCAAGTATTCACTGTCTGATTTAGACAAAGGCTATTTCAGGTATGTACTATGTACCACAAACACAAAACCATCATATGTGTCATATTAAACAGTTTCCACATCAGCAGTAAATGATTAACATTGTCATTCATTTTGAGTCATGACACTGGTCACTGTACGTCCAAATTTTCACTCTCTTTTCTCTTTGTTTTTGCTCCTGAGGGAAATATCCAACTGCTAAATGGTCGTCAAACATCATTAACAGCTCAATATTTTTGTTTTTTGTGGCAGTGATAGTGTACATTGGGATTTTTGGGCTTTTCTCTAAAAACAGCTGAGCACTGACAGTAAACCAAAACAGTAAACCAAAACACTGACTTAAAAGCGTAAAGATCCATAGAGCTGGGCCCTGCATGTCACTGCAGCAACAAAAAATTATTATTTTTTTGTTATGATTAGCTAGTTACATAAAAATACAATATGTAAAAATAGGATAAAATTGTGCTTTTGTACTTTTTTTCAGGAGTATAGGGCAGATACACACGTGGACAAAATTGTTGGTACCCCTCAGTTAAAGAAGGAAAAACCCACAATTCTCACTGAAATCACTTGAAACTCACAAAAGTAACAATAAATAAAAATTTATTGAAAATTAAATAATCAGAAACAGCCATCACTTTTGAATTGTTGATTAACATAATTATTTAAAAAAACAAACTAATGAAACAGGCCTGGACAAAAATGATGGTACCTCTATAAAAGATTGAAAACTATTTGACCAGAGTGACATGATTAACTCAGGTGTGTCATTTAATTGACATCACAGGTGTTTCCAAACTCATAATCAGTCAGTCTGCCTATTTAAAGGGAGACAAGTAGTCACCCTGCTGTTTGGTGAAAAGGTGTGTACCACACTGAACATGGACAACAGAAAGCGAAGGAGAGAATTGTCCCAGGACATCCGAAAAAAAATTATAGACAAACATCTTAAAGGTAAAGGCTATAAGACCATCTCTAAACAGCTTGAAGTTCCTGTGACAACAGTGGCTCATATTATTCAGAAGTTCAAGACCCACGGGACAGTAGCCAACCTCCCTGGACGTGGCCGCAAGAGGAAAATTGATGACAAATTGAAGAGACGGATCGTTGGAATTGTATCCAAAGAGCCCAGAGCAACCTCCAAAGAAATTAAAGGTGAACTCCAAGGCCAAGGTACATCAGTGTCAGATCGCACCATTCGTCGTTGTTTGAGCCAAAGTGGACTTCATGGGAGACGACCAAGGAGGACACCACTGCTGAAAAAAACTCATAAAAAAGCCAGACTGGAATTTGCAAAAATGCATGTTGACAAACCACAAAGCTTCTGGGAGAATGTCCTTTGGACAGATGAGACCAAACTGGAGCTTTTTGGTAAGGCACATCAACTCTATGTTCATAGACTCAAAAACCAAGCATACGAAGAAAAGAACACTGTCCCTACGGTGAAACATGGAGGAGGCTCAGTAATGTTTTGGGGCTGCTTTGCTGCATCTGGCACAGGGTGTCTTGAAAGTGTGCAAGGTACGATGAAATCTGAAGACTATCAAGGCATTCTGGAGAGAAATGTGCTGCCTCGTGTCAGAAAGCTTGGTCTCAGTCGCAGGTCATGGGTCTTCCAACAGGACAACGATCCAAAACACACAGCCAAAAACACCCAAGAATGGCTGAGAGAAAAGCGTTGGACTATTCTAAAGTGGCCTTCTATGAGCCCAGATCTGAATCCCATTGAACATATGTGGAAGGAGCTGAAACATGCCATTTGGAGAAGACACCCATCAAACCTGAGACAACTGGAGCTGTTTGCTCATGAGGAGTGGGCCAAAATACCTGTTGACAGCTGCAGAACGCTCATTGACAAATACAGAAATCGTTTAATTGCAGTGATTGCCTCAAAAGGTTGTGCAACAAAATATTAAGTTATGGGTACCATCATTTTTGTCCAGGCCTGTTTCATTAGTTTGTTTTTTTAAATAATTATGTTAATCAACAATTCAAAAGTAATGGCTGTTTTTGATTATTTAATTTTCAATAAATTTTTATTTATTGTTACTTTTGTGAGTTTCAAGTGATTTCAGTGAGAATTGTGGGTTTTTCCTTCTTTAACTGAGGGGTACCAACAATTTTGTCCACGTGTGTAGTTGCCGCCAGCTTGGCCTAAGGAGGACCAGCTCCAAATTTTCTGATGGAGTGGTGCTATCACGTGTTGTGTACTGGGTCGCTGGACATAGAAAACCTGACCAGAAGCGATGTGGGAGATGAGTATGCTGATCTGTTATCAAGAGTAAGAACATAAACACCTTTCAGCAAAACTACTGACTTGAGAGCTGTAGACTTGTGACACTTGAATTTAGTCAAACATCCCACAACTCCTGTAAGCGGCAGCTGAATTGTTCGGCTCCGTCATTAACTCATTCGCTGCCATTGATGTCTATAGACGTCAATTGAAATCCGAACGTTCGCTGCCAATAACGTCTATAGACGTCAATCATGTTTTTTGACTGGGGGGGCTGCAGGATAGTCTGTCGGAGCTTGTTGGTGAAAATCAATGGCGATTTTAGGGGGTGGCCTGGGGTGGCCGGGGTCACCCCTGAAATCTCATTGGCCACCCCTGCGGCCACCCCAGATCTGATAGGTAGTTGGTCACATGGGCGTAACGGACGCGGGGTACGTGTGGGACATGTCCCCCGCACTTTCTACATCTGTCCCCTCTGTTCCCCGCACTTTTTTCAACCGTTACAACAGCTAAACCCGTTATTAAGCATCCAGTAACGTGTTTTCCCGAGCCGTCTTTGAATGCACCATGAGCGCATGCTAACGCAGGTGTTCCACAGGAGACGTGCTGCTGTGCTGAGCAGTGCTGAACGTGCGTCTGGAGTAATGTTTAGCAAACCAACCAGAGCCAGCAAGAAGCAAAAAACTTTACACAGTTCTTTCCAAACAAACCGTGTAAGTTGTGTGACTTTGTTGGATGCAAACAATGTTAGACTTGTTAGCTAAATGATGACAAGGTAAAACGTGGCAATATATCAATATGTTAAGCTAGTTAACAATAATTCAAATGTTGTTGCCTCTGTTACATTACTGCTAATTAGTTTATTCTTGGAATAAACCCAGTCCTCTTTCATTTCTGGGCAGAAGATGTGCTCACAATTGCTCTCCATGTATTTAAGTCTTTTGGTCCCAAAAGAGGAGAGTCAGGGAGGAGAAAAAAAGAATAGGCTATCTATGGTATAAAAGTGGTTAAATTTACAACTATTTTTACTGCTTCTCTTTCAAATTCTATCTCAGAATTTTGATTTTCAGATTTTTTAATGATTATTTCCATAACAAAGAGCAGAGTCAGGCAGGAGATGGACCAGAGGCGGCGGCCAGCAGTAATGTTGACCATGCAGGGTCTGCAGAGGTGAAAAAAAATATATGTGGCTGAGAAAAAAATATGTATCTATGAGTTAAAGTGATTTTGAGGTTAAATTCTACTGCAATTTTTACTCTTCCTAATGCTATTTCAGAATTTTTCTTACCACATTTTTTATGTTTATTGCCATAACAGAAAGAGCAGAGTCAGGGAGGAGATGGATCAGAGGCCAGCAGCAGGGACAAGGATGTAGGGTCTTTACAGGTAAGGAGAAATTATAACTTCCTGCAAATAAGATATCTATTGCAGGGAGAAACCAGGCAGTATGGATCATTTCATGTTCAGTGTTTGGCACCTTTGGCTACTCGTCCAGTAGATGTTCAAGGGACATTGTTGTCAACTAGAGTTTGGCCACTAAAACTTTAGATTTAATAGTTTAAAGTTTTATGCTTTATAGTTTAAATAACTAGCCTAGTTGGTCCCCTGGTATTGTACTGTGGCTGTTAGGGATTATGTGGTTCTTTAGCCACTAAGGACGGTGCAATTAAATGTAAGAGAATGATAAATCACTCTGAAAAATTTGTCCCCCTCACTTCTGAGATGGTGGTTACGCCCATGGTTGGTCAAGTTCGTCAACATGAGAAACGAGAAATTCTGTCAATCAATGATAGAAACGTCACACGTGTAGCTACTATACAAGGTGCTCGGATATTTTTTTACAATGCTGGTTTTGCCAGTCAACACTTAGATGCCGGACTTCTGTTCAGCCTATGGATGCTCTAATGAGCGCTGTAAGGAAACAAGAGCTCGTGGGATTACTTTTCACATGTAAGATATATGTAAGGAATAATATATTGTTAGCAGGTTGTCATAGCTAGAGTGAAATAAACGCTGACAAGACGGATAGAACCCCTCAGCTCCGTGTCTGGCTTCTACTACCCATGATCTAACAGCTCTCTACATCATCCTGTGTGTTACACAGCTGCTTACCGGTGAAATAACTAATCTGAGACAATTTTTTGTTTAAAATTCGATGTTATGAATCTAGCGTTCCTAGCAACTTACTGCAGTAATTGGTACAAGATGGCGCTTCAGTTAGTAAAGCAACAGTACAGGTGACACAGTTGATGAGCTGATGACTGATAATGTTATTCTACAGGATGAGTTGAGAGCAGTTGAATTTTGCTAATCTAATCTAATTTGTGAAGAGATGAGGACTTTAATCCAAGGAAATGGCTCTTAGAAAATTTGTACCCTATCCTGAACATATTTTACTGATTTAGAGTAGTTAAAATAACCAGACATAATTGAGGACTGTAATAATGGGAAATGGAATTTAAAAATAAACCAGAATAGACACCTTTATTCAACACTTATGAGACAGGAAATCATGGGAGAAAGAGGGGATGTCACATGCAACAAAGTACTGGGATTTGAACTGTGGTCGGCTGCGTACATGGCATTAAACTCCGCTATGCCATAGCCACCCCACACTACCTTTGTGTCCCATCAAGGCCCCCCGGTAAAAAAGTCCTGGATACGCCACTGTCAGTGTGATCTCTGCTGATGTTGGTTCTGTCCCAGTGATTCCATTCTAGGAAATGTTAACTGTCAGGGATTTACAGCCTGATGAGAGCTTCTGGTTTCATGAAGCACAGGGTTTGTAGAAGTTGTGTTGGATGTTGAGTGACATGAAAATGGTTGAATGCAGAAATAATCGGTCACATGAAATGAGTGGGATTCAGCCTGTAAAATGTGCTCTTATGGTGAAAGTCTGCCTGCTGCTTCCTCATAGATGGAGTCCTGACCATAGATATACTAGATGCCTCGCGCCACTGTCCAGCATAGGCTGGCGATGCGTCAGTGCGCCGCCATCTTGGAGCGGGAGTGAAGTTGTAAACAACCAACGTCTGGTATATGCGAGACCATTACACAGACACAGTTTTCTGCTCATAACTTACCTTGTAATGCATAGATTTAGACATGGTATGGCTCATTTGAAAGCTTACGAGGTCGTCTTTTGATTACACTCCCAAAGAGATGGTGTCAATCAGCAAAACAAGTTTTAGGGACCCTTTTCCTGCAACTGTTTGTTGTGTTGACCTGTTGTGATGTCAGGTTTCTCTGATCACCATGATAAGCAGCTTCTAAGTTTTATTTATTTAGTCTACTAATTATTCCTTTTTTGTGCCGCATTTCCATATGGGATTAACATCTTTGAACAATTATCTTGAAATTACGCTGAAGGCAGGGGAGCCACCAGGGAGTTTGGACCCCATGAAAAGAAATTTTACTGGGCCCCTGTAGCACCAGACATAAGGCCGGTGAAAATATTTTGTGCTTTTTACATAAAACTGTGCATTTTAATGATATTTTTGACTATTATTTCCCATATTTGTGAAAAGGACAATTTGACTTACTTGGTAGAGAAAGCATTGAATACTCTGAATACTCTGAATACGTTTCATTTATTTACTGCAAGATTGATTCTCATTCTTCAGCATAAAATTTCCCCAAATTAAATTAAATACCTGAATAATACAAAACTTGAACATAAAATAACCTCTTCCATTAAATAAATTGCAATTATCATCTGTGAAGAAACAGATAAAATAAAAAATAAAATAAATAAATAAAATACAAAAAGCCAACTGCCTTTTATGAGTTCTCATCACCATCTATAGAATCATACAACAAGCACAATAATAAAATCAGCTGGAGATGTTAAACTAAGTAAACAAAGGAGGTCCATTCATAAAGAAAAAACATAACAGGCCAGATACAACCTTGCTCAGCCAAGCTACAACTGGGCCTTGCTCAACCTTTCTAACCAAGAGCCCAACGCCGCGCCTTCTCAGTATCAAAATCATTGATCAGGTCTTTGAAGTCTAGCTTTCTAGCCAACTGACTTTCGATAGACAGCATGGCAAGACTGCAGAGCCTTTCCTGTGAAATTTTGGACCTAAAGTAGTTTTTTATCATTTTTAGCTTGCTGAAAGCTCTCTCAGCACCTGCAACACTAACTGGCAGTGTTGCAGCTTACAAACAGCATTCAGGAGTTCAAGAGGGGACAAGTTAGGGAGGAAACTGGAAGCGTATACACTGTTAAGGTGTCTTACTTCATTTTCAAAATCAGGTGTAAGATCACCAGAATACTTTGTATCAATGGTTGGCACAGAGAAGAGATTTTGTCCTCACTAATCTGCCCAACTTTCAGAACAGCAGAAAATTCATTTACAATATTTGCTGTGGTCTGGAACCTAGTTCCCAAGTCACTTATGATACTGTCCACAGCAGTAAAAAACACAGTGTTCCAAAACACAGTTTCTGCACTCTCCTGAGACCTCTCCTCTTCAGAAGTCTCATCATGGAATCTTCGCCTTTTCTTCTGGCGGCTGCAGTTGCTCACCTCCTTCCTCAGTTGTGCGTACTGGGGCTTGTTCAGGGGTGGGGGGCTCACAGGCCTCACAGACAGCTGCTGCTGCTGCTGCTGCACCAGCCCGATCTCACGAGGATTCGTGAAACTGTCACGTAAATTTTTGTTTCGGCTTCGTGCGCACCAACACGATTTCGTCATGTTTTTCGTGCCGCTCACCACGAAATGCACACCAATGTATTTTAAACGGCGGACTTTTCGTGCCACTCAGAACGTATTTCAAAAGAATGTGTATATTATATTTTTAATGTAAAACCGTGGCGAATCCAACGCTATATTTTGCATGACATCGTCCCTAAACATAACCCTAACCATAACCCTAACCATAACCTAACCATAAGCTAAGCATAAGCCGGTGGTACACTTACCAATTTGCATAGGAATTTCAAGAATGTCCGGCGGCCGGCGGCCGCAAACGCAATCACACAAGCAGTATACGCCGATGGACAGCTTGGATCGTCATGAATCCGCCGGTATAAACCACTTTCAGATGTGATTACCACAGTGAAAAACATTTCGTGGTGAGCGGCACGAAAAACATGACGAAATCGTGCAGGTGCGCACGAAACCGAAACTAAAACTTACGTGACAGTTTCACGAATCCCCGTGAGACCGGGTTGGCTGCACTTGACATGTCTGTTCAAACATGCATCATTTTGACACGGGGGGAGGGGGGGGTGATTAAATATGGGCAGCTTGCTAAATGTGAACAGTGAAATATAAAATTCCAGAGTTTTCTTCAAAAATATGAGCTAATATGGGGAGAAAAGTGAGCTAGCTTAAAAATCAAAGTTAAGATAGAGTAGAAACAACAACAGGCTAATGTTCCAGAACTTTCCACCACATGAACCAAACCCACCTTGTTTTTTGAAAAACTGGGTAACATCTCGCCGGCCCTTGGCCTCTCTCTCCTGCCTTATCTTTTTTTCTTTTCGTTTCTGTCTACCTGACTTCTGAGGCATACTGTCGTCACCCTACTCAGTCTGACTGAAGCACCGCGGCGCGCAGCAGTTCAGTTGATTCAGTAGGACTGAACCATTTTACTTAATAAGGGAGGGGGGGCCCTTGAGAAATGTTTCCAAAACAAATAAACTTCGTGTTACCAGCGCATTGTAAAAAATATTTATTTGTGATTATAAATTAACAAGATAGTGCCATATTCATTTTGTCAGTATTATAATTTTATCAGGGGCCTTTCTGGGCCCCTGTTAATGATGGGCCCCAAGAATCCTTCCCCTTTTCCCCCCTTTTTCCCCCCTGATCATGCTGTAGAAACATGCTTTTTTTCCCACCAACAGAGTTCCGGACGTCACGTGACTCCGTTTGTTTACGCCGCCATGTTGGCAGGAAACTCCGCTTCAAAATGAATGGCGCTGGTAGAAAATTTACGCCGTCTGAGTTTACTTTTCATTTTAAATCAGACGATATTATAAAATATACAAACAAACTGGACAAACTAAACATATCCGATCCATATCATGCCCCCGGTATCTTATTTAAGAATCTTGAGGCGGTCGGAGCGGACCTTTTACCGGACCTGCGGTACCCTGACATCTACAATTACCTGATAAATTTTCCTTCATCCTACTCCGGTGAATCTCTTAACCCTTTAAGCTGCAGTCAATTCCAGCCATTTTCAGTACAAAAAAATCGCTAATATTCTATTTGTAAATAAAAATATGACGAGAAATACAGGGAATATTGGACGCGCATCGCAAGGTGCATTTCCTCCAAAACGACCTATTCGTGGATTTTATACCGACTTCAAGACATGTTTTGGAAAAAATATTTTACAGGCTTGTTTCGTCTGGATGTCCAAGGTCGGATTATGGCCGTTTTTTGTGGAATATTTTCATCTGTGTGTAATAATGAACCCGGAAATGTGAGTCGCACTGTGTGCGTTGAAGCCATGTAAAGAGAACGGATGGATGGATATTCGCTGTTTGTTGGACAAATGTGTTTTTCTCACCCGCTGTGGTAATCGCATCTGAAAGTGGTTTATACCGGCGGATTCATGAGAATCTAAGCTTTCCATCGGCGTATAGTGTTTGTATAATCGCGTTTCAGACATTTAGCAAATTGCTTATGCAGATCTCAAAGTGTACCGCGGGCGGGACACTGAAGCGCAACAGCGTATAAAAACCTTGAGGGGTAAGAGAAATTACGCGATCAGATATAAAGCTTAGGAAACGGATTCTGTACCTGATACAAAGTGGTCGCTACATAAGCGGAATCCGTTGCCTGTGGGTTCCCACCGCTCCGTTTTCTTCTGCTCGCTTCTTGCGCGTTTTATGGCAGTGATCCACCTCTGTCGTCTTTCAGGATCTTTGGGAATCCGATAAAATGCTCTCCCCTTTGCTCGTCCTCGGCTGTTCTGGCATCCCGGGGCACAACAACTGTCCACCATATCTCTGATGTCGACGCTGAAGAACGTTTAGGAGTTAGCTGGCAGTAGTTTAAACAGCGCGCCTTCCTGCCAATATGGCGGTGTTTTGATTTCGACTGTTGCATGCCGGGATTGTGTGACGTCATCTCCCGGAGCTCTATAGCACTTGGTTAAGTGTATTAAAATTCAAATTATAGTCACTACTCTGGACAAATGTTGGATGATTTATAGTTTATCTCTTAAGTGCTGTCAAGTTCTTGAGTTATCACTCCCAGGTATTTTATTGACTTAGCTTTCCAATTAAAATTATATCTCTTCCTGCTTTCTTTATTTGGCTTGTAGTTAAAGGTTAAACCCTGAGTTTTAGACATGTTTAATTTGTAGCCTGACATCAATCCATATTCTTCCATAATCTTTACTAATTTAGGAAACGTTGTATTTGGATTTTGAAGGAAGATCATTATATCGTCAGCGAACAGGCCTATCTTGTGTTCGTCTCCTGCAATCCTAATTCCTGTCAACTCATCATCTTGCCTAATGATTTGAGCAAGTGGCTCTATGAAAATTGCAAAGAGGGCAGGGCTAATACAACAGCCTTATTGAGTCCCTCTATAAAGTTTGAAGGTGTCTGTCAGATGTCCATTAATCTTAACTCTGGCTGATGGGTCAGTATACAATGCCTTTATACATTTAATAAATTTGTCATTGAATCTCATCTTCTGTAATACTTTATACAAAAAATCCCAGCTGACCCTGTCAAACGCTTTTTCGGTGTCTAAGATTATCAGGGCAGCATTTATATGGTGTTTATTAACATGATCTATGATACGGAGGGTGCGTCTGATGTCCTGTGTTTTACGTCCCTTTACACAGGCCTGTCTGGTCTTCGTGTATCAGATCGGGCAGAAAACATTCCAATCTTTTAGTGATAATGGATGTAAATAATTTATAATCTACATTTAGAATAGATATTGGGCGATATGACTCACAATATTCTTTATTTTTCCCTTCTTTTGGAATAGTAGATATTACAGCGTCCTTCCACGATGGTGGGGCTATAGCCTCATCAAGTGTCCAATTAAATGATTCCAGCAATACTGGAGCAAGGACTTCTTTAAATTTCTTGTACCATTCATTTGGATATCTGTCGCTCCCAGGGCTCTTAATTGTCGCCAATCCACCTATAGCTTTATCCAATTCATCTTTTGTGATAGGGGCAGTCAAATATTTATTTTGGTCTAAGCCTATTGAAGGGAGATCCAATGAATTAAGGTATCGTTTTATTTTCTCTTCATCAGTGTTCTCAGGTTGTGAGTATAGGGTCTCATAATAATTCCTAAAAATTCTATGTATTTCTTCTGGTTCATATTTTAATGAATTTGAGGGATCTCTAATCTTATGGACTGAATTTTTTATTTGTTGCATTCGAAGGCGCCTCGCTAAAATTCGTGTCGCCCTTGGACCTGATTCATAAAAGGTTTGCTTCATGAATCTCATTTTATTTTCTGTTTCATCTTTAATTAAATTTTCTATTTGTTTCCTTATATCTTTAATCTGATTACCTGTTATGTCTTTGTCATTTTCAGGTTGTTGTTTCTCAAGTCTTTCCAATTCCTTTTCTAGTTGATCATATTTTAATCTCCGTGTTTTCTTTAAATAGGCCGTTCTTGATATCAGCTTCCCTCTCATAACTGCTTTAACCGTATCCCAGATTATAGTTGGGTCGATCTGGTCATCTTTATTATCATTTATACTATCAGTAATTTCTTTTTTAATTTCCTCGACTATGGAGATTTTGTTTAAAAATTCCAGTATTCGGCCTCCATATCGTATTTCTTGGTTTGCTATTTAGATGTATATTTAGGTAAATAATGCTATGATCAGATAAATCTGCTGTTCCGATTGTACACTCATATGCCCTGTATCCATCTGTAATATTCATCAGGAAAAGGTCCAGCCTAGAGTGTACTTTGTGAGTAGCTGAGAAGTGAGTATATTCCCTATCCATTGTATGGATACTTCTCCAAACATCCAAACGTCGTGTTTTTCTGTTTTGCAGGCTCTCTTTCGTCGTTTTGTTTTTGTTTTTTTTTTAACTTCTAAGCGTTCTCCCCCTATCCATTTATCTTTTTCATCAAGTAATACTGAGTCTTAATTTAGTTTGGGGATAAATTGCTGTTTGTCTGGGAGAGCGATCTCACCGTGCATCTGGTTACTCCATGAGCTAACCCGGAAGTTTGGTATCTGCCCCTCTCTGTATCATTGTTTTTGTGTTGTTGTCCTTGTTTTGTCTTATTTTTTCTTAAATCGAAAAACAAAACTAAATAAAAAGTTTAAAAAACACACACACACACAAAATGACTAAAATGAACCACAAAATGGTCAAATTTAAGGCACAAAATAACCAAAATGGAAGAAAAAAAAATAACATGAAAAGATGCAAAACGTTTAAAACCAGACAGAAAGACAAACTGACCAAAACAAAACACATAATGACACAAATGAGACACAAAATGATCCAGAAATCTTCTCTTCCGGTCATGATACTGTCCACATTTATTCTATTCAACATTCTGAGGGTTTTTACAGAGAGCTTTGTTTTGTTTACTGTCTGTGGACCTGGAAGGAGCAGCTTCATATCTGGAAAAAAGATTCACAATCAACGGTTTGTTTAACAGAAGAGATCATCTTAGTTCAAAGTGGCACCAAATCCATGTCATGTTTGGGTCGTATGTTGGCCTTTAACTTTGAGCAGGTGTGTTATTATTTACAGTGTTTATGGTAGAATGTGGCCGTTTTAATGGCAGATCACATGGAAGTAACATGAGCCAGTTTGAAATAGTGAGTTATGCAGAAGAACAACATAAGGAAGAAATTCAAAGTTTGTAATCAGTAAATATGTTAGATTATATTTTAATCTATTTTGTGTACTTGTTGATGAAAAACGTTTCATAAAAGAAACCTTAATAATGTTGCCTTTTAATGTTTTAACCCTCCTGTTGTCCTCATCTCCAGGCACCAAAAAACATTGTTTCCTTGTCTAAAAAAAAAAATCCCCCAAATTTGGCAAGAAAATTGTTGTAAATATTTTGTTGTAATATTTTAGATAGATGATAGAGGAATCCTAAGGCCAGTAATCTCCTAAATTAATTAGGATTAATCCTCAGAGAATCACTGAACAAGCTCTGCATCTAACGGGTTCCTGCAGTCCAGAGGGATCTGAGGAACCATTAAGCTGGTATTTGAGGAAATTCGCCCTGCTGCTCACTGTCTCCATCCCTCTACCACTGATAATTCATTTAACTGAGTAATCACTTTGAATGGTTTAATTTACCAGTCACGTCTGTTAACGACAGCTTTCCTCTTAATGGATTTTGCAACGACGCAATGAAGACACCAAACAAGAAATTAGACCTGAATTCTGTGAAGCCGGATCTCAAGGACTAAGTTTGTGGAGGATTTCACAAACTCCATGCAGGGTTCAGTTCTTTTACTGAAGCCTGCATGGAGAAATCTTCTTGGCAGGGGTTCAGTCTGTGTCCAGTGTGCATACGCTGGTGTCGTTGTAGGGTTCCTTGTTGGTTGGACGTTGGTCCAGACTGGTCAAAGCAGCACTGTTCACCAATGACAGAGTGCTGACAAGTCTGAGAGTTTTGTCCATCTGTTCCGTTCTGCTTGGAAAACAAACACACAAACAGAGAACGTCAGTGTTTCCTGCAGCATTGAAGAACTGATGCCTTGCCTGACATAAAGAGCACCCCAAATGACATCTGAAGACACTTTTACCTGTTGGAATTTAACATTCAGTTGTCTGATTACGTCACAATTCCTAATCTTACCTACATCCCCAGATTAACCTGGGCCAGATTTCTGTGTCAAAACGAATACAGGTTAGACTGAACGATAGCTGATAATGTGTTAACAGAATTCAACTGACCACAGTTGTTCAAAACAGTTTTGAAACAATTTTGCAGCAATATCCAAAATTATCCAATACATAATTGTGTGTAGACTGTGACTGAGACCAGTCTTTACATACCTCACTGTGACACTGATTGAATGCTTTCTTTCTGGTGTGGATCTGCCGGTGTCGTTTCACGCAACCCAAAGTTGTGAAAGTCTTCTTACACTCGTCACATCTGTATGGTCTCTCCCCAGTGTGGACACGTTGATGAACTTTAAGGCATGTAATGTAGCTGTAGCGTTTCCCACACTGGTCACAAAGGTATGGTTTAACCCCAGTGTGGGTCACTTCATGAGCTTTTAACTGTGAGTACCGTACAAATGGTTCACCACAGTGATCACATACGTACACATCATGTCCAGTGTGGATGCGTTGGTGATATTTTAAGCTCCGTTGGTCGTTGAAAGTTTTTTCACAGGAGTCACAGCGGTACCGCTTTCTACCAGAATGGGGGCATTGATGGATCAACAACTGTCCATGTTGAGTAAAGGTTTTCACACACTGATCACAGTTGAATGGTTTAACCCCACTGTGAATGAGTTGATGTCTTATTAAGTGACTCTTGTGAGTAAAAGCCTTTCCACACTGATTACAGCTGAATGGTTTAACTCCACTGTGACTGAGTTGATGACTTGTTAGATTACTCTTCTTAGTAAAAGCCTTTCCACACTGATCACAGCTGAATGGTTTCACTCCACTGTGAATGAGTTGATGGCTTTTTAAGTGACTCTTCTGAGTAAAAGCCTTTCCACACTGATCACAGCTGAATGGTTTGTCCACAATGTGAATACGTTTGTGAATTCTTAGCTTTGTTGCTGTGATAAAAGTCTTGCCACATTGCTCACAACTGAGTGATTCATCTCTTTTTGCTGTTGTTGCCGAACCATCCTTATCCTCCTCAGAGGTCCGACATCTCACTCCATTGCTGCGTTTACATTTCTGTAGCAAAAGACAAAGATAAAAACAGAGGCAGTGATGGAAGAGCAATCATGAAAAAATTGAACCTAAAAGTCTCAATTCCATGTAGTTGGACATGAGGCTGAAACAATATCAAGAATCTGCAGACATGCTAGCAGCTTTGTCATTAGAAACCTAGAAATGTGTCAACAGCACACTCACAATGTCAACAAAACTATTTTCACAGGCCGATAGTTTTCAGCTTTCTGCACGGTAGTTTTAGAATATTGGGTAGTAAAATCTGTTGATCGCCGTGAAAAGCAAAGCAGAGCTGGGACTGATGGGATTGTACCACCAGGATCTCTTGATCCTCAGACTTTCCATTAAGTTACATTACTGGAGAAATGGACAAAATGAAAAGCATACAACATCAATGTCCAGATTTAGGTCTTAATGGCAGCAGGGTCAATTCAGACCACCAACACTTTCTAGTTTCTCCTAGGGGATCAGATGTTGATACCAGTCCAGAAAAGATCTGTAATTCTGGCACTGAATTCTGGATTTGACCCCAACGACCCGGGCAATTTGTTATGCAGCAGTTACTAGTGTTGTCACGATACTGGATTTCTAAATTCGATATCGATATTTTGAAAAAATATCGATATTCGATGCGATTTTCGATACCACGCAACCATAAGATCTCTGTCCAAAATGTTTTCTTTTTATTTAAAGAAAATGACAGAACAAACGGTAGTGCACATTTTCACATTTCATTCAGTCTATTTAGTCCTTATTAGTACAAATAAAATATCAAAAAATCATATAAAAGATGCAATCTGTCTGTACGTTCAACAGTTTCCAGTTCCAACTATAATACAGTCAGCAAGTTAAGTATGTTTAATGAATGAAGTTTTCACACACATCCCTGAAAACAATGCTCAAATTCAAAACAAATACAAAAAGCCTGAGTTACACACTGCCTTAAAGGCACTTAAGGCAGGCCAGGCATTTAAGTTCAAGTAAAAATAAAAGCAGCACAATCTTCTATTTTCAAACAGTCAAGTGCAAGTAGTCCACTACAAAAAATTATGAACTGTCTGGACTCTGGAACTGGAGTAATGCTAATGATAACTTTTCTCTCACAATAACAGTATGTGCAATTTGTGCATGCAATGCAATAATAATTAAGAAATGAAAAATATATCAAGGAGGTAGTGTGCTTATCACAGTAGTGTGCCTATTGATATATTATTATCAATTATTGACATATTGATATAGATTGGTTGATATGAATAGAAAATAAGATGATGCAGTTAACTTAGACTATGGTAAAAAAGGAATGAACTTAGTGTTGTGGCTCGCAGGTTACAGCATTTAAATTGTTAGTTTGAATCAGGCCTTTATAATGACTTATCAATTTAACTTAGAAATAAATAAAAGTAAAGTAGTGAAGCACAACAGCATCTAAGTTCGTTTCTTTTTTATCAGTCACTCCTACATCATCTTGGTTTCTATTCATATTACAAACTCTCTAGAATGGATATGCAGCCTATTGTTTGCTAGCTTTAGCCATCGCTATTCACTAACAAGACAACAACACACACACACTCATCAGCACACAGCACTTCTGACGTTGTCACGTTCTGTGACGTTCTGACGATGTCAATTAAAATGGGTGGCGAGGCTCCTGCACATGCCATTACCATCTTGATGAGCCAGCGTTTACATACCGCAAAAATTAAAAAAAAAGTAGCGAGCAAGTGAGTCGCGAGCACCTAGCATGCAGCAGTAGCAGCACTCACATGGTGCGTGGGGACAGGGGAGGGGCCGCAGCTGGCATGCAGGCAGGCAGCAGCCTGTGTGCTGTGTACGGGTGGCGCTGTTTTGCGACCAACGGGAGAGGTACAAACTGAGTATCGGTATATGGGAAAATGCAGATTGAATTGTTTCTAGTTCATAATTATCGATATATCGATATTTTTGACAACACTAGCAGTTACACAAGCGTTCATCAAACAACAAAAGCAACAAAATAGTAAAACAGTTCAAGGAATAGCAACAATTAAAGGTAATGTTTGAAAAATGTAAAAACACAGTAAAACAAATACAAGCAAAATAAAAGCCATTTAAAGAAAAATCAAACAAAACATAAGATAGACAGGGACATCGGCAGCAATCTTGGTCATTTAGTCAAACGTAGTAAAAGTTTTCAATAAACGGCCACTGATGTAATCAGGTAGAGGACTTTTCTTTGGTCTGCACTGTTTGAGACACCAGATTACATTGCCCACATCAAAAAAGGGATTCTGTGGAGAGGCTGACATGAGACAGTTTTTAGTCTCAGCATGTTTAGCCCGAAAATCATGGGAGTCAAACCTGACATAAAAACTGTTTAGACTTTGAGCCAGCTCTAAATCAGAATTACAACCACTGAGCTGAACTCTCTCATTGACACATTAATTAGTCCCAGTGATCAGATTCATGCCATCCCAGACTGAACTGAGGTTGTTCATTTTGAGCTGAGACTCAAGTCTGTCTTTGTATTGTCTTTTGTGGGTCCTGATCTCCTACTTTAAGCTTCTTAGAAAGCCATGGCTTAGTGTTTGGATATAGTTTTACAGTGTTTTCAGGAATAACACTGGTTTCACAGTGTGTGACCCAGCTGCTCACATCAGTCGGTTCATCAATATCAGCTGAGGACTCCTTAAACACGTCCCAGTCAGTAACCTCCAGACATCCCTGCAGAGTGTGACAAACTTTCACTCTGATGTTCTGCACTTTGCCTTGCTTCAGTACAGTGGTAGAGAGGGATAAGGAGGATGCAGTTGTGGTCAGAGGAACCCAGAGGAGAAGCACCTTTCACATTGTTGTAACGGATCAAAGATTTTGTCTCATCTAGTGGGACATGTGATGTACTGATGGAAGTCTCTCAGTGTGTGTTTTAGTGAGCAGTGGTCTCTGGATGACCTGATGGATAAACCCACAGGCATTTATTTCACTGGCCTTTGGACGGATATAGACAAGTTTCACAAATATCTGGGGAAATTTCTGAGGCAGATATGGAGGGCACAGTGAAACAGAAAGCAGTTCTAAGTCAGTAGTGCAGTTTCTCCAGGACAGTGTCAGATTTGCACCAGCGCTGTCCTTGTCCATTTGGAAGACCCACTTGAGCCCAAGCTTTTATTTGCTGGCTGATGTTGCTTCAATATTTCCACATAATGTTCTATCCTCTTGATGCCATCTATTTTGTGAAGTGCACCAGTCCCTCCTGCAGCAAAACACTCCCACAACATGGTGCTGCCACCCCCATGCTTCACAGTTGGGATGGTGTACTCAGGCCATCCTCAGCCAACATCTTCACAAGGTCGTTTGCTTTTGTTCTGGGGTTGATGAGCACATTTACCTCCAAAACAATCCTAACCTTAACCAATCTCCATCTTGAGCAGTAGGGTGGCTTGACATTCCCATGGTGTTGATCTGTACATGTAATTGTTTGGACAGATAAACGTCAAACCACAGCAATCTGGAAATTGCACCCAAGGATGAACCACACCTGTGGAGGCCCACAAATGTCTTCCTGATGTCTTGGCTGATTTCTTTAGATTTTCTAATGTTGTCACACAAGGAAGCAGTCTGTTTGAGGTGTGCCTGAAAATACATCTTAATCTATCAAAAGCTTTCAAAGTCAGGACATCATCATCTTGAAGGAATAGCAATCTTAGTGTATGCAAACTTCTGATTGTGAAGAAAGTAAAAAAATTCTCTAAAAAAAATCTCTTTCGTTATTCTGGCATTTAAAGATAATTTTGGTCATCTTAACTGACATCAAACAGGAGAAGCATTGCCAGATTTAATGTCAGATCGTGTAAATGAAAAAAAGGGTTATGTGTCGTTTATACAGTGTAAGTAAACTTCTGGGTTCAACTGTCTGAATTTCTTGAGAAGGAAAAGGCTGGTAAACTCACAATGCTCAAAGTATTATTCTCTACCAAAGAAAATGCTGCTCTTTACCTTCCTGAACAACTTGCTTGAAAAACAAGACTTTTCTTCCCTTACTTATCTTCATCACCATATAAGACATTTTCATAAAGTATGATCAGCAGCTAGTTCAGCCTCAAACAAAAAACAAGCAGCTTCCTAGCAGTCCACCATTATATCCTCAGTACAGCTGCTTCTGCAGAGCTACATCTCTCCAGCCAACGTCACCTGGCTTTGGTCGGCCCATCTAACCAACTGGAGCAACTTTACACATTTTAAAGAACAAAATAATGACAATAATGTTACAGTGGTATGTTTCTCACTTTTTGTGAAGAATCCATGTTTCCTCCGTTGTTGAGCTCAGACTAAACGGCTGCCAACATTCCTCTGCTCCTCCGTCAGACTCTCCTCCTCCTGCCAATCACCTGTCACATCAAACACATCTTCATTAGGATACCACTCTATACACAAGTGTCAGAGTGTCCCATATGTTCATCAGCCAACACAGAGGACACATTTCAACTCAATACTTCACTTTTAGCTCTTTTCAGTTTCACCTAAAACTGATACAAATGAACTTAAACTGTTAAAAATAATGAACACAGACAGAAAACAGACATGGAAAAAGAGAATAAAGAGAACATAAAGATGCTACTGCAGGTGATTCAAGTCAGGAATGCTGGTAGAAAACTGAGAATGAGAAGAACTTTGTCATTGCACACTTTCATATACAGTGAAATTTAATTTGAGCTGCCCTGCTTATGCTGTCAGTTAGTGAATGTATTTTACTGCTCAGTGTTCTGTTTAAAGGCAGCTCTCACGCTCTGTTCTTTGCACTCTCCCATAGTGTCAAGTCTCCTCCCACTTTCAATGACAGGTGATTCTCATTGATGATTTTTCTCACAGTTTCTGCAGTTTCCCCACTTGAAAAAGGATGTTTCATCTACCCAGGGTTTGAGCAGGACTCCACTCATCAATCAGACAGTTGCTTTCTTTCTTTTCCCTCTTTCATTTTGCAGTGGTCGCAAATTCATGAGATACAGAGGTGGAAACTTCCATAAGTCCATACGTTTAGTTGATAGATTAATGTGAAAAACCTTTAAACAGAACACAAAAGGACAATGTTCACATTACTGCATTCAGCAAATAGTAACAACCATTCCTCATGGACATTTTCACCACATTAGCAAATGTTACTCCACTCAATTTATGTTTGTCAACCTCAACACCACATAAACTGAAGCGACAAATCATGGCATGAGCAACATTCAACCCAATACTATACCACACATGAATTTATCTGCATTTTAAAGAGTAGATTTTGAATCAGTTTAACACATTACTCTTAGCATTTTTATCATTTTTTTTATTATCATTTTATACTTTTTACTTCATGGTTTTAAAATTATTTAAAGTGCATAAAGTGCTTTGAAAGTGCAATCCTTTCCAGATCCAATAAATAAATAAAAGGCATCGTAAAAACCCACCATTACAAACAGGATGAATTCACTGGTCTTAGCTGGAACCCTCTAATTAGCACCAATTAGCCTGCAATCTTATTTTCAACTGAGCAATTACAAAACACACGGAAATTATTGGTAAACAGACAAAGTTGACAGCCGATCTCCGTGGCTAATGCTAATGCTAACAGATACTGCAGTGGCACACATCGGCAGCTTAAACAGTCTTTTAGAGTCTCCAGAATTCTGCTCTCACCGGCAGCAACCCCGATTTTGGAGGTGAAGGCAATTCACAGTTTGCCGCAGATCTTGATGCTTTCCCAACAGAAACTCACGGACACTTTGTTTGAACTCGGTCATTCATTCTCAGTTCCTCCTCAGTGCTGCGTGTGTCCCCATGTATGTCGCCGGTGGCAAACCTGCAGCCGCAGATTGGTTCCGCCCCAGCTGAGTGCAGGACTTGTGCGTAAATGCTTCTCCTTTGAGTTCTCAGCTCCTTCCAGTTTGACTTGACACATAGACTGCTTTGCACTCTGTGTCACCTGTACCTTCAGAGCTCTGAATAAAAGAACAAAAGGATTAATTGCAAAGAACAAAAAGGTTTTGCCTCCACAGCAGCTTGTTATGAAATGATTGTATTTGATGACTGAATGTTCTTATTCATTGTAATACTGTGTGATGTGTGCTAAAAGAGGAACAAGGACACGAGCTATCATCACTATTATTTCATCTTGCATGTCTAATTTTAAAAATATGACATTATATAAATATGCACTACTGTTCAAAGGTTTGAGGTCACTTAGAAATGTCCTTTTTCTTGAAATCAGTTCTTTTCAATGAATATAGCATTAAATAAATGATAAATCCAGTCTAGACATTGTTAATGTGGTAAATGACTATTCTAGCTGTAAACAGCTGACTTTTAATGGAATATCTCCATAGGGGTACAGAGGAACATTTCCAGCAATCACTCCTGTGTTCTAACGCTACATTGTGTTAGCTAATGCTGTTGAAAGGCTCATTGATGATTAGAAAACTCTTGTGCAGTTATGTTAGCACATGGATAAAAGTGGGAGCTTTCATGTAGAACATGGAATTGTCTGGATGACCCCAAACTTTTGAACAGTCGTGTACAGAAGGATATGGAAATCATAACGCAGTGTTTGAGCGGTCGTAGGTGAGCTGTTGTGCTCAGGATGAAGAGTGGAAAGGCACTTGGTCCTGATGATATACCTGTGGAGGTATGGAAGTGTCTCGGAGAGGTAGCAGTAGAGTTTCTGACTGGGTTGTTCAACAGGATCTTAGATAGTGAGAAGATGCCCGAGGAATGGAGGAGAAGTGTGCTGTGTTCCTCTGACGCTCACTTGAACTAAAAGCATTTGAGCTGCACAAAGTGTGAAATGAGAGAGGAAGCAGTGAATCTCCAAACTGCTGACAGACTTTCACACATTATTGTCCAGTGAAAATCAGCTTTTTATGCAGCCACACTTGATCCTGATTGGAGTCTTTCTAGTGATGAAATGAGAACTTCCTTCATCTTGTGTGTGATGGAGAAGAATAAAGGGCTGTGGCTAAAAATCCTGACTCTGAGTTCTTCATTCCAAACACACATTATATCAGCTGTTTATTATTCATCTGCTTTATTCTACTCAACATGGAACACAGAGATCAGAACAGGTAGAAATTTAAATTTAGAACATCATATACTTTACAGCTGTATTTTATTATTAAATATAATTAAAAATGTCAACATAAAGATCAGATCTTAATCATTTATCGTCTCCATAATGTAAAGTCTCTTCTGTTCACCTTTTTGACTCTGAATCAGAGAAAGCAGCATTTTCTCATCAATTCTGTCTCGTGCTTTAATCATTAATTTTTCAGATCATCCTTGTTATTGAACTGTTTTCCATCATTATGAACTTTTCTTGCCATAAATCTCCAGAACTTTCTGATGGGATTAAGGTGTGAGGACTTGGCAGTCAGTTCATCACATCTAGATCACTCTTTCCAAAGTATTTTGTGGTAAATTCATCCTGAAATCCTCCAATTTCTGTTCTCAATATTCTACCAAATATGAAAGATTCCTTTGGAAGCAGATCTTCAAGGATTTTAGATTTGATTTCCAACAATCAGAATGTTAGAAGTTTCCCTGTTGATCATATTTTAGTGATAGTTTCTCCCAAATGTTTCAGCTCATTTTCACTGGAATATTCTGAAGTAAAGTTTGTGTTTTCTGGTGAATGGATCAGATCTCACGTTTAGTTTCAATCAAACCCTGAGGCTTCTGGAAAATACACACAGCTTTAAAATAATGTTGGATCATCTGCTGACTGTGTCCTCATTAAATGCTTTTAGAGTTTCATTATTTTAACCCTCGTGTCGTTTTAAAGTTTGAAAATGTGGAAAATAATAAATATTTTCACAGTGAAACTTCTGATGTCCACATTTTAACATTTTTAGGAAATTTTTGAACATTTTCTGGTGGAAAAAGCAGAAATGTTTCTAAAGAAGATTCACATAAAAATCAACCAAAATCCAGTGAATTCTCTGGATTTTGGTTGATTTTTATGTGAATGTTCTTAAATAAAATATCAGAAGTTTTACTGATAAATATGGAATCACTTTCGATATTTTTAGGATTTTTTTTGGAAGATTTTACTCATTTTTTGAAAAGTATTTCCAAGAATTTTCTTGCCAAATTAAAGGGATTTTGTTTTGTTTTTTAAATAAAACTTTTAAGGAATTATTGGAATTTTCTTCCTGAAGGTTTTTGCACATTTTCATAAATGTGGTGAATTTTTTTTGCTGAATTTCTGGATTTTTTTCCTGTTTTTTGGTGCCGTAAATGAAGCCAACAGGAGGGTTGACATCCAGAGCTAATAATAAACAGCAGAGGACTGATGGGTCTCCTTGGTGTTTGCTCCTGTTAACATCTCATCTTCTAGTAGTTCCACATTGAAGGAATTCTGCTGGACAACATTGAGAGCATATGAATGAATTTTCCATCCAAAATAATGCAGTGAATGTCAAATAAAGTGGTGTTGAAGCTCGTCAGAAGCTTTCAATGAATGTAGAAAGAGTGTAAAAGCAGCATCCTCTACCAAATGAGCACAATCCATCAATCATCATCAAAGTGTCCAAATTCCAGAGAAGACATGAACTGCAGATTGGAAATGAGTCAAAGGATCCATTTAAAATCATTTATAGACCATGATCACAAAGTCAAACACTAGATTGTCCTTTTGTGTCTCATTTTTGGAATATTTTGTCTGTTTCTGTTGTTTTTTTGTCTTTTTTTGTCTGACTTGTCGTTCATCTCATGTTCTGTTTCTCGTTTTTGTCGTGTTGTGTTTTCTTTTTGTCTCGCTTGTGTTTTTCTCTTATTTCTGTCATTTTGTGTTTTGCTTTATTCGTTGTTGTGCGTGCTGTTTTGTGTATTTCTGTCTCGTTTGTGTCGTTTATCCATTTTTTTGCTGCTTTGTAACTTGTTTGTCTAATTTTTTTGGCTCTTTTTTTATTTCGTGTCGTTTGTCTCAATTTTAACGTTTTGTGTCTCATTTTCACAATATTTTGTCTGGTTTTTGTCTCATTTTTTGTCTTTTTGAATCTGACTTTTGTAGTAAAAAGCGGTCCGGCCCACTTGAGATCAAACTGGGCTAAATGTGGAACCTGAACTAAAATGAGTGTGACTCCCTGATTGAAAGCTTCTTTGAATGCTTCAAACAGTCCTTCTCTAATATGAGCCCAGAAAAACGGATCAAAGTTGGTTGTAAGTCCATCTGGAGCCGCTGATTTCCCCAAAGACATTTTCATTCCAGCTCTATCAATCTCTCCAAACACGTGCTTTTAAAGTCAGTCTGAGGAAGAAATGCTTTGACTTTGAAAGAAAAAGCTGCTGAATGTAAATGCTGATAGAATCTAAATCTTTCATCTGCTCTTTCTTCTGGATTGCTCCCAGTTTGATCATCAACATTTAGAGGCTGATTGCATTTCTCTCTCATCCACTGAAATAGGAACTGTTTTTCTCCCCATCTTCCATCCATTTAGCTCTGGATGCTAGAAATGCACCTGGTGCTTTATTCCAATCCAATTCATCTCCTTTAGATTGGAACCCAATCACTTCTTCTTTCTTCCTCTCAGAGAACACATTCATTTTACAACACTCATTCATATCATTCATCAACTGTCTTTCTCATTCTTTTGCTTTCTGACACATTCTTTGACCACAATCTACTGAGTTTTCTCTCACTTTATGTTGGAAAAATTCACATTTACTTCCAGAAGAACCAACGCCATCGTCTGACTTTAACCCTCCCGTTGTCTTCATTCACCAAAAATATTGTTTCCTGCTCTGAAAAAATTCAAAAATTCAGCAAAAAATTCACCAAAAATTCTGAAAATGTGTAAAACCTTCAGGAAGAAAATTACAATAATTCCTTAAAGGTTTCCCTTAAATGTTTTATTTCAAAAACAAAACAAAATCCCCAAAAATTTAACAAGAAAATTCTTGTAAATATTTTTTTTAAAAATGAGTAAAAATCTTCCAATAAAATCCTTAAAATATCTAAAGTGATTCCATATTTATCAGTAAAACTTCTGATATTTTCTTTAAGAACATTCAGATAAAAATCAACCAAAATCCAGTAAATTTTCTGGATTTTGGTTGATTTTTAACATTTCTCTTTTTTTTCCACCAGAAATGTTAAAATGTGGACATCAGAAGTTTCACTGTGGAAATCTCTGGTTTTTCTCCACAATTTAAACTTTCAAACGGGTCAATCTGAGCCTCAGGACGACACGAAGGTCAAAGCAACTCTGAGGGAGTGTTTGTAGATGTCAGAAAGTCATGCTGCTCAGAGCCTTTCTTTTTCTTTTCCTGCATTTTGTCCAAAGTGTGGCTGCCAGGAGCTCTGCTTCACTTCAACCTTCATGTCTTTAAAATGAGCCCAGCTGGCTTTGTGTTTGTGCACTGGGACATGCTAGCATTTCCTCAGGGTTAGCAGCTACACGTGGAGCTTAGTGCTTGTTTTTGCTCCATGAATGGAAGGAGAATGCTGCTGTTTTGAAGCGTGTTCCAGCATGTGTGACATGTATGTTTGCTTCATCTCAGCCACTTATGAACAGTCCACAGTGAATGTTAACACAGACAAACACAAGGATTCTGTTTCTTTTCCTGCTGTTGAAGGTTGGACATGCAGGAACAGCTGCAGCTATTAAAGCCTCCATCACAACTACGCCCCCTGCTGTCTGATCCTCTTCTCTCCAACAGAGCGACCAGGGTTAGTGGAGAGGAGCTCCACATCTAGCAGACACCACAACCTGTGGCTTCCACATCATTTCTACATCAGAAATGATGGAAGAAAATCCATCACAGGATTATTTTTCCTCATGAAATATTCCTGAAATATTGTGTTTTCAGGAACAACTGATTTCAAATATTTAGGATCAAAACTGAGATGTTTTTATTTCATTATTTGGTCAAAAACTGTAAAGTTTGAACTTTGAGTAAATGTCAGATATTTAAACAAATCACTGTTCTTGGAAGAATCTGTGTCTGCTGACCTACATTTTAATTATAATCCACAATTAATAAAGAAAAAGCAGTTCTGATCATGTTCTGATTAAATTCTACTGAGCTCCATATTTCACAGCCACTAAGTTTATGAGTTCTTATTCAGACTTTAGGGAACAATTCAACATATTTTCATGAACATAATGCTAACTTAGCTGACAGCATGGTGTCATAGTTGACAAAAGTAACACAGCTGACTGGACATTAAAAATATCATGATTTATTGATCAAACATCATCATCATGATTGATGATCAAGGATTATTTCTGTGATCAAACTGCATATTCCATCTCTTAGTGCATTTATTCAGACCTTGTGACATCATGGTGACATAAACTAATAATTCAGACTCAGACTAGTTTACATGGATCCACTTTATGAACTCACACACACATTATAAAGTTAAACAGTGATCCTGACCTACAGGAAACTACAACAAAGGCTTCAAAAACTCATCACTACAATGCACCATGGAAAGATTGGTGAAAAAAGTTGACTCAGAGAACAGGCACTTCAACAATAAATGGACAGAAAATACGCGTTTATTGCTGTGGAAAAGAATCCGGTGTGTTTAATCTGCAGCCAGTGTGTAAAGAATACAATCTGAGACGGCGTTTTACCACAACTTATGCTAGCTTTGATGCTACTTTCCCACCGGGCTCTGCTGCTTAGAGGTCCAAGTTATCAGACCTTACATCTTGTTATGAGCAAAGATGTCCATTTTGTTTCACGCTGTACGGATCAAGAGAGAGCAACGACGGCGTCTTTACGGATCACCTGGATATTAGCTGAAAAGGAAAAGCCGTTTACAGACTCAGAGACCGTGAAGGAGTGTTTGCTAGCATCCATTGAGGAGGTGGTAGCAGATGAGAAAAGCTGAAACAGCATCATGGATTCCATCAAGCAAATTCTAACATCCCACACATCAGCTATGAGGACAGCGGAGTCCCTCGCATCGGACTTTTTGGAGACGCTTTTGGACGAGCTGAGGAAGGCCGAGGTGATGTCTTTGTCCGTGGACGAGTGGACAGATAACAGTGATGTTGCTCAGCTGTGCCTCTATGAGCCATTTGTTGACGGGGAACTTTTTCACCAGGATCTGCTTGGACTCATTCCTATGGAGGGACACTCTAGCGGGGAGATTGTGTTCACCAAAATGATTGAGTTCTTTGAGGAGAAGGACTTGGATTTGACGGCATCAACATGCTGCTGACAGATGGAGACCCTGGATGGCAGGCAGGGATCAGGTTCAGGTGAGAGCTCTACATTTTCTCATCCACCAAAGCCTCCTGTGTGAAAAGCTCAGTGGCGACTTCAAAGAGACCATGGACTCTGTCATGGCACTTGTAAACTTTCTCCGTTGTATCTCCAGTTTCCAGCAGCGCCTTTTCCTCACACTGTTGACTGACATGTCTGCTGGATAGAAGGATTTGCTGGTTCACAGTGACATTAGATGGCTTAGCAGAGGAAACGCATTGAAGCGTTTTTCTGTGAACGAAGAGGACATTCTGGTGTTTATCTTCCTGCTGAACATTAGCATTGTAGAGAGGCCAACTTAGGGAGAGTCACAGTGATTTTTCTGTCTTCAAATGGATGAAGTGATTGTTGTTCAATCTACTTTGAAGCATTCTGCCTTCATCAAATATCTTCATGTTCTTATCATTCTATTCAGAGGCATAATGTGCAGTTTGCTTTTGTATTTGTTGGTACACTAGGAAGTCCTTTGCTGCTTAAATGAATTAAATTGTAAACAAGTGATTTGTCTCCCCTGAACTGAGTGCTGCACTTTGAAACCCATGGCCTTGATCAAATAGCAGGCTCTGCTATGTTGTTGTAATTCTATTCTGTACCATACTATGCACTTTGTTGTTGTTGTTGTTGGTGGTGGTGGAGATAAATGTGATGCTGCCTGCTGCTCAAATGAGTGTCATCTCAAACATAAAGGATATCAACCTGTACAGTTGTGCTGGTCCAGTTCTGTCCAGTTCACTGCATGTTTTCTGCTCCTTCATTGCATTTCTCTAACTGTCTGTTAATGAGGCTTGGATATTGCTCACCTGCTCTGATGGTGAACATTGTAGAAAATGTAAATGTACCGTTGCCTTGGCTCTGTGTGTGTCAGTGTGTCACAGTGTGCATTGTTAGCACTTACAAACACAATCTATTGATTTCTTCAGCATGTTGTTATCATTTCTTTTTTTCTTACCGTGATGACTCATATTGTCCGGCCTCTTATTGTTTCTCAGTTTCATGAACTGGCCCCAATTCCAACAGCCCTGTTCTAGTATTTTCTTCCTGGTACCAATGTCTCCTGGCTCTTCTTTTTCTTCTTCTTCCTCTGATTTCTTGTTTTCCAGGCTTGCAGCTTGTCCGCTGTAGCTGGCGCTGCTCCTTTTGCTGTTCATGGTGACGGTCGGTTCACTTGACGTTGTTGCAGAGTTGTGGTGATCCAAACATCCACAAAGGAAGAGAAAATGAGTCTCCTTTCTGTTCAAAGTCTTACACTTCATTTATTTAGACTAAACTTCAGATGAAACAAACTATGAGGGAGCGTTTGAAGATTTCAGGAAAGTGTTGCTGCTCAGAGCTCCATCTTACTGGAAGTCTCTCTGATCCAACTAACAAGTCAGGACTCTCTGGGATTCAATCTGGGAAAAGTCATGTTGTTGATCCACCACTAGATGGCAGCAGAGACTCACACAAACCTCTGTCCCTGCAACCATCAATAATCAATAACAATACTGATACATCATCAACCAATCAACCAAGATTAACAATATTTGTGGTCGTTTTATCTCATATTTTGGTCATTTTATGCAGATTTCTGGTTGCTTTATCCATTTCTTGGTCATTTTATTCATATTTGTGATAGTTTTACTGTTAATATTTAATTGAGTCTGATGAATCTCCATCATTTCAAACACTGTTGGGTCTAAACCTTCATATTTCTACATGTTAGTTTCTCTCTATGATCAGTCATACTGGAGGGTCTGAACCTCAATATTTAAACTGCTTCATTTAATTTGTCAAACCAATCTGATTTGTCTGCAGGAAAACATTTTGGCACGACGGCTGTTTTTATTTTGATGTGTTTTATGAATGAGGGAGACTTTACTAATAATCAATAGAGCTCTCATGTGTCTGACATGAAAATAAATAAAATATATTAAAGAATGACAGTAAAAATACAGCAGATCCACTAAAACATGAAGAGGTAGAGGAGTATAAAATGTTAAACAATAATAATAATAGTTCTCACATAAATATGGATAAATCTTTAATCCGTGGTTCATCATGTTTTGGATTCCCAGTGTCAGATTACAGCCACAAATAAAAACAACTACATGATATTTTCAGTGTAATTATTCCTGAAGTTCAGGAAACATTCAGAGATCTTTCATGGTGTTTGATTTCCTTAAAGCTCGTGTCCGGAGTTTCCGTTTGTTTTCAATTTATGTATCATTTTTTAACAAAGCTTAAATGTGTTAGTCTAGTTCGATACTATAATATAATGTTAGTATGACGTGGTATGAAAATTTATTCCTGAGCTCCGCCTTCCTCTCATAGACCCCCATGTTTTTCCAAAAAGCGCCGGTCGCTGCCGACCAATCAAGTTCGAGCTTCAGCTTTGTCATGCTGTCAATCAACGGTTACGCGCACAGCAAGCAAGCCCATGCAGAGGTGGGCGAGCTACGCACTACGCAACCGCGCGCACATTTGTTTTGCTTGTGGAGGAGAGAGCATCAGGGATCAGCAACTTCCAGAAAAGTTACCAATCCCACGGCTTGTCGGGCCAAGAGACTGCAGGACGTTTTTTGGCTCGGGGTGCTCGCCTCGCTCCCCGACCACGGCCTCCATAGCCCGCCTGACGGCTTCGTTTAGATGCCCGACCTCTGGAGGAAGACGTTGGGGCGTCTGGGACATACTCTTCGTCAGAGGAGTCATGCAATTCTGAACTCTAGATAGAAATAAATAAACAATCTAACACATATACACGCGTAAATGCACTAAGTTTGATAAACAACGTCATCCAGAGGGATACACGAGTGTAATCACATATTGAAACTTTACTCGTTCGTCCTAGCAGATTCATGTTATTTTGGTATTAGGACAAGTTAGACTCAATACAGAATTCTAACGTAATTCCTTTATTATTTACTAAATGTACTAAATGTAGAAGAGTGGAAAACAGCAAAACAGGCGAGATGCTGCAGCACTCCGGGCACTTCTCTCAGGTACTGCGCGCGTGCACAAATAAAGGGGCGAAATCAGAGGGAGGGACCAACAGTGTTCTGGGAGACGCTGCGATTCAAACTCTGGACAGCAGCTTTAAAGGCATTAGAGGAGATTTAATTTCCTACGACTTTGAACATAGCATGCGCATGCGTACATACAACCTCTCCCTCACCCCCCTCTAACCTCCCCCCTCTTCACATTTACGAAGAATGGAATTAGATTTGTACCAAAAATAATTAAACAAAAATAAATAAATTGCAAACAAAAAATAAAAATTTGAGAGATATAATCTTACTCAAGCAAAAAAATAATACTTGCAATCAAAATATTTGTGTGACTGTGTAAATATTTAGCCTTTTACTTTTCCAATCATCAGTTCTTTTGTTTACAGTTCTGTCTTTTTTTCCCTCACTGATCAGACTTTTGTTTTCAATGCCAGCTTTCTCATTTGCGCTGCCTGACATTTTGCTTGAGATTTTTGGCACAAACCTCTCGGGTGGGCGGGCCTTGTGAGGAATGCGTCCTCATTGGCTGACTAGTTTTTGAGTGACACCCCGTGCCCCGGATGTTGTTCTGTACGGCGGGTGAATTCGGATGTGTGGGATGTACTGTGGTAAGCTACTTTAAAGTAAAAAAGTGTAAGTATCTGTCATATGTGTTGTCTGTGTTGAAGTAGCCGTTTTGATGTTGTAGCATCATGCTAATAACATGTTGGAAACACAGCCAGCTACAGTATATCAACAACAATTTAGCAGCTACATGTTGGCTAACAGAACTTGCTAATGTTATCAAGCGGTGGGGGTGGGATGGAGGGGCATATGTTAAACAGTTCCGTATTCTTTTCTTCGAAAAGGGAAACATCTTACTCATCGACGTCCCGTTTGTCAGAAAATAAACACTTTTCCAGCAGTTAGAGGGATTCTTGGCCTGGGCTACTTAGCCGCAAGACGCCAGATTAGATCCGCTGGGGTACGCTCCGCTACAAACAAGTTAGGAGAGTCCTGTCGTGGAGATGGCCTCAGAGCTTCACTCCGGTGGATCCAATCTGTCATTCAGATTCTGTGTCATTCTGAACAGCAAAGGCCATGGATCTCTCTGCTGGGATAGCGTGGAACCTATTTGCGGATAAACGGGACGTCGGATTATGTTAAATAGCTATCTGTTTTGGATATTTGGTAAGAATAGTTACTACTGTGGCCAATTTTATTTTTGATCTGACTGTGAATTGGAATGGAATCATCAACGCAATTCTTGATCGCTTTCTTCCTCTCTTTAGCATCTCAGGACTCCCCCACCTCCGCTACTGGTCTGACCTCCCCTCTATAATGATGCAGTCCCAGGTAGGCCAATAAATGGTATATTGTTTAAAAAATAAGATACAGCTAATGCATCACAGTGTCACTAACATCACAAATTGCCCTGCGTAACTTGCCTATGGCACACGCCCCTTTTTGCTGACATTTTCAAATAACTTTGACATGCAAATGTGAAGCTTGGGCTTATTTAGACTGATTAGCGACATGCTACACCAACTGGTACATCCTATTTTGGCTCTATACACATTTGATTCAAATTTCAGTCTAAAATATGTTAAATTATTGGGATGATTCCCTGTTTTTAAAAACACATCTTACATATTTTATCACTTGTTGTGTCATGCTTCTCCTTGAGATAAGTAGAATATGTGACAGAATTATCATTTTAAGGTCATTTACATTAAATTAATCCAGTTGCATAGTCTATAAGGTTACTTTGTGCTAACTTGGCAGTGTTTGTGCCTGCAGGATCAAGTGCGGTATGAAATCTTGCAGAGGATTCAAGCTAGATTTAGTCTCATTCTCAGAAATGAAACAATTGATTTGGAATACCTTCTGGATGTTGCTCAACAAGATTTTCATTGGCAACAATGGCATCACATCACCTGAGCATCCCTCCAGAACTCATCAGCAGTCTACAGCAGTTGATCAACACCCTCAGCGTCAATGTTTTATATGGTCCTGAAGCATCTGCAAATGTGTCAAATACTGTAACTGTCTCTATGGGGAATCGGGGACGGCCACGCCTGGAAATTGACACTGAAGACCTTCGTCATCTCCTTTCTACTGCTCTTCCTGTGGAATATTTTGCCAGGTTGTATGGTGTTTCAAGAAGAACACTGAACAGGCGGATGAAACAGCATGGCCTCTCTGTTCGTGGATTTTACTCGAAAATATCAGATGATGATCTTGATCGTGCAGTAAGGTCCATCAAAACAAGAATGCCTCATGCTGGGTATAGACTGGTAAAAGGTGAGCTGTTAGCCAGAGGCCACCATGTGCAGTGGGATAGGGTGAAGGCTACCATGCACCGAGTGGATGGAGCAGGAATTTTGGCTAGGATGATACAACTTGGATTTGTAGCTCGCAGAAGCTACTGTGTTCCTGCACCATTGTCCTTGGTTCATGTAGACACCAACCATAAATTAATCAGGTGAGTGATTCTATCATCTTGTGCTCACTCTTACACTCTCACTCACAGTCAAATTTTTTCTTTTTTTTGTCTTTTGCCAATCAAATGTATGGAAGATATGTACTATCTTCTCCTCAGATTTAATATTGTCATCTTTGCTGGGATTGATGGTTTCTCAAGAAGGGTATATCAATGTTCTGTCTTGGAAAAAAATATATACAGCAGAGAAAATTGTGATGAGACATTTTTATTGCCCCCCCCCCCCCCCCCCCCCCTCCTTTTCCCCAATATCAATAACTATCCAATTCCCACATTTTGGGTGACCGCCACTTCTCATCAGCCTGTGATGAGACTTAATGATACTGAATTCTGTCTCCCATTTCTTTTTACATAGATCCTGTATCTTGATGCTGCCACCAACAACAAAGCCTCAACAGCATTCTCCTTCTTCTTGGATGGTGTCCACAAACATGGGTGGCCCTCAAGGTAGGAAGTACATCAATGGATCATTATCATATGTTGTATGGGCTACACCTATTGGCTAAACCCCTGGACCCCAGCACAATGCGTGATGACTGCTTCAATTCTTTTAGAGTTCGTGCTGACCAGAGGGTGGAAAATGTCGACATCGCCCGATGTATGTTCTCTGTACGAGGAACTGGACGTGGCAGCTTCATTGCTGGGAAAAGTGTCCACAATCAAAGGTAAGAACAGTTCGAGCACAGTCCGACATAAGCATGCATTAAGTGTTAATTCTTTGTGTTTGTTTGTTTCTTGTTTTTTTTTTTTTTACAAATAATCTTATACTTAGAATCAAGAGGCTGTGGCGTGACGTGTGGTCAGCTGTCAGTTGTAAATACTATGAAGTACTTCACACACTGGAAGAAGAGAGACTGTTTGACCTCTCAGATGAGCTGCACCTCTTTTGTGTGCATTACATGTTTCTCCCAGTCTGACCTGAAGTGCTTCCTGGGTAGCTGGAACAAGCATCCGATCAGAACCGAAGAAAACTGCTCACCAGAACAGCTGTGGTACATTGGCATGCAGTTTAATTCATTTATGAAGCACTTTACTCAGATGCAAGGCTTTTAACTTGAACCAGAAAATATGGCATTACTCCTATTTAGCATCTCTCTGGCTCCCTGTGTTTTAACCCTGGCTTCAAGCCTAGGTATGTTTAAACAGTTTGCACTGGTGTAATTTAACTTCACTGTCTTTCAGCCTATGGAGCATCTTCTCCAGGATTGCAGCACTGATGCTGACCAAGATGATGGGGTGGTGGTGTCAGACATCCCTTGCCCCCTGTCTGACCATAACTTTGGTAGCCTTCAGGGACTAATAGATCCCATCACATCAACTCTGTGTGATCAGGATCTCTATATTCAGACACTTGAGCTTGTGAGGAGACTGAGCGAAGTCTAAAATTCAACAACTGAAACGTTGAACTATCTGCCATTCAGAAGAAGCTTGCTGAAATGCTTCTATGTGGAATGAAATGTACACACATCTAATATTTACCCATGTGAAGAAATGTTGTGTTTACATTTATATGTAATTAATAATAAAATGTTTCATCCTGAATTTTTCTGGGTCACCCAGCAAAGACTTACGAGACTACAAAAAAAAACGAGATTCTGCTTACAGTTCTGGTCAACTATAAAGCCCACCTCTTTCGTTAATTCTCTATTAAGTTCATTGCAAAGTACATTTTAGACCTTTAAAATATTATATTTTGTAGGAACTTACTGGTTTGCATGATTCCAAATTGTTTCAAGTACTGTCAACTTTCAATATTTTATTTGGAAATAATTTGCTGTTCGTTCAGTACCTTTTTTGGTATGCAAAGTGATGAAAATACAATAGCAAGTCCATATATTGTGTTTTGTACGGTGGCCCTGAAGTGCAAAACGCTAACGCAAAAGAGAAAACACATACACAAATGAGAAAACATGAACACAAAAGAGGAAACACGAACGCAAATGAGAAAACACGAACGCAAAAGAGGAAACACAAACACAAAAGAGGAAACATGAACGCAAAAGAGGAAACACAAACACAAATGAGAAAATACGAACGCAAAAGAGGAAACACAAAAGCAAAAGAGGAAACACAAACACAAATGAGAAAACACAACAACATTAACTCTACCGGAAGAGGTAGGTACCTTCGGGTGGCATGACTTGACGCTGATTGGACGACGTCACTGCCCGTCTCTTTACCAGGAAGTACATATTTTTTTCCTTCTCTGCCCGCCAAGCAGACAGAGTAGTCACGAGTTGTGCAGTATAGTCTAGCGATAAAAGTTACGGCGGATAGAGAAATAATAATGTATTGCCCGAAGTGCGGAAAGAAGTTGACTGAAAAGCCAAGGCCGAATTTTTGTAGCTGTTGTGGCTGGAGACTCCAAGAAATTCCCGAGGACACCAGCAGACCTCCTGGTATGTTGACCAACGAAATTGGTTTGTTGCTTTGTGAGGACCATAGTTTACCATTGCGAGCTAGTTAGCTCGTCGGACACCCAGCCAGACATGACAAAACACATGCATGCACATTTGTGCATGTAAACATTCTATATGCATCATAACTAGAAGGTAACTGGGTCTCCCCAGCTCAAACCCAGTCTGAAATCTACCTATGGCTAGCTTACAATGATTTGTTAACCCTTTAAGCTGCAGTCAATTCCAGCCATTTTCAGTACAAAAAAATCGCTAATATTCTATTTGTAAATAAAAAATATGACGAGAAGTACAGGGAATATTGGACGCGCATGGCGAGGTGCATTTCCTTGAAAACGACCGATTCGTGGATTATATACCAACTTCAGGACATGTTTTGGACAAAATAGTTTACTGGCTCGTGTCGTCTGGATGTAAAAGGTTGGATTATGGCCGTTTTTTGTGGAATATTTTCATCTGTGTGTAATAATGAACCCGGAAATGTGAGTCGCGCTGTGTGCGTTGAAGCCGTGTATAGAGAACAGATGGATGAATATTTGTTTTTGTCGGACAAATGTGTTTTTCTCTCCCACTGTGGTAATCACATCTGAAAGTGGTTTATACCGGCGGATTCATGAGAATCTAAGCTTTCCATCGGCGTATAGTGTTTGTATAATCGCGTTTGCAGCCTTCGGACATTCTTGAAATTCCTATGCAAATTAGTAGGTGTACCGCCGGCGGGACACTGAAACGCAAAGTAGTGTCTTAAAATTGGCAAATACATTGCAGGCATTTAGATTGCAGGCAAGTAGCTAACTGTCGATCAGCACCCGACATAGAGTGGTTTTTGAACGGCCACTTCTTGCCGATATTTTATCAACACGTGCCAGATAGGCTATTAGGGGTCTAATAGGCCGTTCAGCTGTGTGCCCCCTAAATCAAAAACATACTCCGGTGCTACTGAGCTTACGTGCTTATAATTAAACTTATCATACATTTCCTAATTCACAAATATAGGCTAATCCGCTCTGTTTAGGCTCCCTCAATCGACAATTAACGCAGATAAATTCAATTGTAAACAGATAAACTGGCCAGTTTGCTGCTAAACTTAAGTCAGTGGGGTTTTTATGAAGTGTACAGTAGGTCTCTGATGGAGATCAGTCTCTGCCTGCATTGCGGAACTTATGTGTTAATAATGATTAAATGCTTGAATGACAGGTTAAAGATATAAAACAAAAAATAGTCTTAATTTGCAGGGCCCCCAAAGAATGCACTGGAGATCTTGATTTGCAATGCAATTTCAAGAAAAAAATAAAGGTACACAAAAATAATGTAGGCTAGCTGTGTGCACATTGATAATAAAATTAAAGCAAAAAATGTAAACACAAAAGCTGTTTTTGAAGTAATAATCACCTCATCATTCAGTAAATGATAAAGTAATTCAATAACTTTTTAATGAAGTAATTAGTAATTTGCTGTATTTTAAAAACAGTGAATCTGAATTACATTTTTTAATCAGTTGACAGCACTGCTATATAGTGATTTAACAAAGTACCAGCAACTCAGTGTTTGTTGCAGTATTTCATATGTAATTTTTGAGTGGCTAGAAATAGATTCATTCTCTAAAGAGAAGATATTGTGTAGTATTGCTATTTTCTGTTCTGCATGTTGGATAATGTTTAACACAGTTTACATTGCCTCCCTCTACTGCCAGAGAATCGTGAATCTGATCAAACCCCAACCCTTGCAACCTTTTGTCATACAACAGAGGGTGTGAACCCATGCAGCAGACAAACAGACAGGCTGGATGAAATGAGAAGAATCTATTCAATAATTAAATTAACTAATAAAGCTCGCCAAAAGGGAGGCACAAGGGATAAACAGGGAAAGGTAAAAAGGACTACATTAACTAAAGGGGACGTTGCTGGAACGTGGAAGGGGTAACTAAAACTAAACAAAACTGAAGACGACGGCTTAAGGCCGTGATGAGCGCAAGGCTAAATAAATGACGGAGAGAAGGGGAAAACTCACTAGGGTCCAGGAGGCCAATTGGGAGTCCAGGGGAAGATGAGGACTGAGGGAGATGACGGAGGAGACGGTGGAGCAGTACAGGTGGGCAAAACAGAGCAGAGTCCAAACCACAGGGTGCGTGACGGTAGCAGATTGTAGCAGTTGGCAGACAGAAAAATCCAAAGTCCAGAGAGCTGTGTGCTAACGACAGGGTGAAGTGGAGATCTGGGCAAGACGAGGCACGGGAGGTAAGTGGCAGAGATGTGGCAGGTCTGGAGCAATGACGCAGCAAAGCAGTGCAGGACAGGCCAAGCTTTATGCTGAGCTGATTGCAGGCTCATTGCACACAGCTGTCTTTCCTCCCAGCTGCTCCTGATCAGCTCAATCAGCGCTGGCACTGGGGAATCGTGTCACCTTTCTGGAATATAGAAAGAAAAAATCAGAGGAGAGACAAAAGTTTTCCTGTGGAAAAATGGGGGCAAAGAAAAAACTGAAAAAGAAAGTTCAGGTAAGATAATTATGACCCTTCAACCCATGCTGACTTCTTGTTGATGTGCCTCCATCCTCTCTGTCCTCTGACAGCCATCATACTTTCTCGTATGAAGCCATCATGCAAAATAAATGTATTAATGTGAGAAATGAAAAGACGCATACTAATTGGCATCAATTATAGCTATATAATTATTATAACTATATAACAACACTTACACATCCTGTTTTTACTTTGAATATATTTGCCTATTTTTGTCAATAAGCCAAATTTCTAGTTGATTTTAAGTTCAAGTCTTTTTAACAGGTCGAGAAAGCAGAAACAGAGGAATCTCTGCAGAATTTGGTTTTGGAAAACAGCACCATGTTCCAGACTGCTGGATGTTTCCGACCTGTGAAAACCTCTGAGAAGCGTGCACTCGTGCAGGACTACCTCAGGTGGTACATCATCGACAGAAACCACAGTGTCATTCAAAGGTAATTTTTGTTAAAACAAAACGTCCAAAAACACATTGGACATTTTTAGCCAATTACTCACAGTTACTTGCCAGTTGCTTATCACAGCAGCTATGGGTAGGTTGTGAGACAAGGACAGCTAATTTTAAAAGCATCACTGAATGCAGCAATGCAGAGTAAAATTGTGGATTTAAAAACTTGGAACAGTAATTTTAATCTTAGCCGTGCCCCCCTAAAATGTATCTAAAATGTAATTTCTGCTCAATGTGTGATTCCACTACTGCATCATCCACTAAATAATGGGATTATGGTAAATCATGAATTGAAGAATTAGCTTTTGAAAGTAAAATGAGCACCATCTGTGCGTATGCATTGGTATGCTAAAGTTCACTGCACTCTAAAAAAGGATTCAAGCCTCCCTTTAATATAATACATTCCATTTCAGTTGGTTCTACATAAATGCATTTGTTTTTTAATTCCACAGGCATACTCAAATTAAATCCACTGAGTTAACTTAAAATGTATTATTAGTTTCGTCTTTGGCATTTCTTACCATAAAATAATTGAGTTGGATTTACAGAACCTCTCTATACGCATGGGCGGAGAGAGTTCACTTTGTCTGCTACCAGTGACCAAGCGCCACTTCTGCAGCTGCGGTAAGTACTAATTTATATCTATTGAATGCAGGATGCTGTTCATACTGTAGAAAATGTTCAAAATCGGTGTTTGACGTTATGACAATCATAGCCGACGAACATTTAATCGGTTTAGGTTTACAGTGTGGTCTAAGGAGAGCTGCTAGCTGCTAGCATCTAGCATCCCTTCAGGCAAACCAACCACGGGCACCTCATGCATTGTAAAATAATCTATTTTCGACACTTATTCTCGTGGGCCTACGTGACACCGTTTTTCCCACCACAAATTGTGGTGGATGGTGTTATTTATCGGAGTTTTTGACTTTACAGCATGATGAATAGCGCGCCCCCCTCCCCCCCTCCCCCACTCCCTTACTCCAAACCTCTTGCCTGTTGCATGCAGCCGTAACCGTGAGGAATGGCCAACTAAACTGCGTCAGTTAACAGTAAGTATCAGGCCTGTAATAAGGGTTTAGAGTGTTTACATGGCTTCCACACGTTTAAGTTATTCACACCATGATGACTGCTTCATGTTTAAGCGCGGTTTCGTAGAACGTCACCGCACCGCTGCGAGCATGTCATGACTTGTTGTCGGTATCCGTGCCCGCTCTATTACTTTGAAATTAAATTATTTGGATCCGACTGTCCGCTACACTCAAGAGTTACATGTCTGTGTTGCTCACAGGGATCATACAACCGCAGCGTTACCGTTATCAGGAAAAACTACCGCACCGGGGAACACACACACACACACACACACACACACACACACAGAGCAGGTGAAAACATACAGGCATGAAAGACTTTCTAACTTGAGTATGATCAACCTTCTGCTCCAGTAGTCTGCAAAACAGATGTTATTTGTTTTATTCATTGTTTTTTGTCAGTAAAATGATGGATACAAAATGAATCTACAGTCAGAATAAAATATAACAAATACACTTTTGGGACAAGAATTCACTGTTTCTGGGAGTGTAAAGAAATTGAATTATTTTTGAGTGCAATATGTGGAGAAATTAGCTTAGTGTTAGAGCAGCCCCTGTCCCCAACCCATTGATTTGTTTACTAGGCCTATTCTCAGACTCTCTGAAGGTACACAAAGAAACTATTCAATTTCTATTAATGCTGGCTAGGAAAACTATTATGGTTAAGTGAGTTGGTGCTGATCCACCGTCTGTCCAACTGTGGAAGTCTGTGGTGTCAGAAGTTTTGACATTAGAGCGACTGAGGTACTGCATTTATGAAAAAGTGGGAAAAAACTCTTAAGTCCTTGAAAATTATGAGTACTATGACATAAGAGTAAATGTGTGAATGTATTTGGGTTGGTTTGATTTACATTTACAACACTGCTTGGTTACTTTGCTGAGAAATTTTTATTTATTTATTTTTATTGTTTTATGTGCCCTTTGATGGATGCTGTATGCGATATTATGGACTAATTAAGATGATACTTTTTATAAATCTGGACCATTTGTAATTGTTTTTTTTCTTGTTTTCTGCAGTGTGCTCAGTGGATGTGTGACATTGAGACATCAATTAGTACACATATTTGGGCAACAAGAAGACAAGTGAGACTTAGCTGTGTGTTAAAGTCTATTTGGTAAGTATTGCTTTACGAGTATGTCTTGTATTTCACTTTAAAAAGTATCCTTTCCTTAACAACTCTAACAATTAATGTTTAACTTGTAGTTTGATCAGCTTCACCAAGCCTCTGCCTTGCTCTAACCTCCTAGTGCTGTAAGTATTATGCTACTTAGTCAATATTGACTCAGGATTATCTACAACACTACCATTTGGGGATATATTATCGCTAAAGATACTTCAATAGTATTGGACAACATAAATTTGGTATCATGAACAAATTATCAAAAGGACTCAAATCCTTTTTAGGAAATAAACAATCCCAATTCTTTCTTTGAATGCCATTTGCTGCAGTGCTGTCCATTCATTTTGCTAAATTAATGCTGTGAAATATTAATGCAAGAATGACAGAATATGTGCTAGTTTTACAAGTACAAAAATATAAAAAATCGATTTGGCCTAAACAAATTATGATGCACCTTCCAGGTTTTTAATGAGATATGCTCTAATATGGTGTCTTTTTCTCTTTTATAGGAGAATGAATGTGGAAATGCAAAGAATGCAGTTTTGAAGTAGGTAGCAGGTATTTGTTGTTGAAGCATTTTAGGCAGAGTCATGGACACTTCAGGGGCAGTTTTCGTTATCCATGTGCTTATACAGATTGTCCTTGCACATTTAATACATGGAGTAAGCTACTGAATCACACATACAAACTTCATAGCAGACAGCAAACTCCAGAGCGAGTAGAAGGCTGTACTTTCCGGTGTCATGTCTGCTCATGCAGAGAACTAGCATCAGAGAGAGATTTTTTTCAACATTTAAATGGGCATCTCAGGCATGATGAAACTGTTCCATGTGTATTCCTAGGGTGTACATTTACAACTAATATTTATAGCACGTTCAACACACACAAAAACAGAAAACACAACCAACATTCATTTAAAGACTTTAAAGCCAGTGTTGTCAGTGCAAACACTCATTTGGATCAGTCAGATACAGTTCTGCCAGATGTGCAAAACAATCCTTAAGTATAAAATGACAAAACTATCCGAACAAAGCTTGGGCGTCTCGGACCATCACTGGAAATCTCATGTGTTGAAACTCCTTAAAGCACAAACGAGTAAGGCCGAGGCAAAGCTGCAAGCCAAAATCAGGAAAACCAAGAAAGGCTGAAGTTCATTATATCCCTCTTGCCACCCAAAAGGTGAAACTCCCAGAAAGCTTGGAGAATGGAGAGATCGTTTATTGTCAGAAGTGAAGAAGTGTGACAACGCAGTAGTGATTAAAGCAAAAATGGAAAAAACCTACTCCAAAAGACGATAGAGGTTGTGGAGCAGGGGGCCCATGATAGCAGGTTTAAGGGACAGATGGGCGCGCTGTTCGAAATGAGTGAAGTAAGTAAACCCCTCTGTATGCTTGTTGACTGTTTTTTATATCTTCACTTGATAATATTGGAATTATGATTCACATAATTCCTTTGTCATGAGTAATAACAGAAGCAGTAACAATTCTTGTGTTGTTATTCTTATTTTTTTTTTTTCTAAAATTTTCCAGGTAAATGCAGAGTTCTGCGGATCACCACTAAGCCACTGCAATCAAAATTCATTGTCCACAGTTTGACACACTTCTCAAAAGCTGCTGAAGATCTTCAAGAGCCAAGGAGGAATGAAAGGGCAAAGAATCAAGATTGTGCCTGGCGAATCAGTGGATTTGTCAGTAGAAATTCACAGAACACCCCCTGTTCTGTATTATTTTAATTGGTTTCTGTCTCAGCATGACTTTTGTTTAGATAAAGAAATGTCCTAATGCGGTTTCTGTAATGGTAGTGTTACTGTTACCTTGTATGATCTCGAGACATACCTGTGACCACTTTTGCTGCAACCCTACATGTGGCTAAATGGTCTTGGTCTTTGTTGTCTTTACTTTAGGTGTGACAACATCAACTACTAAGAGGGATGCATCCTGCGAAGGCCTTGTCATCTACCTCAATGAAGGATCCAGACTCATTCTTCAGGAATATCTGGTAGCTTTATCCACTGTATGTTCCCTATGCAAATGCTATGAATAAATAACATAGTGGTCACCTGCCCACATAGCAATTTCAATGATTACGAACTTACATGATGTCCGCAGTGACTGGGAATTTCAGCAAAGAGTTAATTTGGCAGCAATTGGTATCTGATTTTTGATTACTGACACCTTATGAAGTCGTCTCTCTTCAGAGACAGTTAATAATCTATATCACTATCCTATATTTTAGTATGAGTATTCTGTTTGTGGTGTTCAGTATTTCTCTCAGCATCATGGCTTTGTGATTTGTGTTGACATACAGGCCTCCACGGCTGAGGATGCAGAGAAGGACAATCAGCTAGGCACACCATGGGGATTTATACAATCCAAGAAAGAGGGGGTGAAGAGGCCAGGTGGATGTGGGCATTGACCTTGATTTGAAGGCATTAAATTCTCAGCACACATTGGCAGTGTCATCTTGGGCATTCATCATGTGTTTGGACTCATTTATGCCCTTGATCTAAGCTTTCCAGACAACCTGAAGTATCACTGTTGAATTTTTTCCATGAGATCATACATGAATCTGGAATGCGAGACAGCTGGAAACACAAAAGTCCAGCAGCCTTGAAAATTTACAATTATTTGCATAAGCGTGACCCAGCTCTTATGCTAATCAGAACTTCTGGGAGTTGTGCTTTTATTTTGTATTTTTTCCCTCTCAGCCATAACAAATGACAATTTACCTGACCTCATCAAAAATTCCCTTTGTTCCATCTTTTCAGAACAATTTAAGTTTGCACAAGAGGCACACTTACAGAAACTACAATTTAGTGAGTTTTCCCTTGCGCTAAGCAAATGCATGATGATATGCATCTGTGGAGAAGACTGCCTTTCTAATAAAACTGAGAGTGTGAGGTACTGTGTTAACACTGGAAATTCTATGGACTGGCCACTTTGCCCTCCACAATCTAACCTCTTGAGAATCTTTACTTTCCAACTATTCTCAGGTTGCCATTCAAGTTGTCAGCCGACATGTCCATTGTGGTCATCGCGTTGCCATTCTGACTAGTTATGACTCTTGGATCCAATCTTTACAAACATAGTCAAGGCACTTTCATTGCTAATTGTCGATTTGTCAATTACATGAAAAATGTTATTACATTGCTGAAGATACTCATTGTAAACCTACGAGATCTTTTCGGATTGTCGAATATATTCAAGTTAAAATGAGATTTCTTGGTTGTGTGTTATTCACATAATCATGATGATTTTGCATTTCTAGGGGTTTGGCTGTGTATGGTCTGAAGAAGTGTCCGAGTTTTGTTCGGGTTGGGTTGAAATTTGTCTGGGCGTGAAAACAGGACAATAGGTAACACCAAACCACTCATCCAAAGCACTGAGTGACCCCTTTGTATTCTATGGGCCCCCTGAATTTATCACCCACTTTCTGAAGACATCGATTTTGTACTGATTGTGTGGGGTTTGATAATTTTTCAGTTTAGTTACAACCCATTTGATTAACCTTACTCATTTCCAGGCACACTTCCAATACAGTAGGAATGTCCCTCTTAAGTTTTGTAATATGAAAAAAAGTTAATAGATTGG